>NC_073696.1:149240084-149262088 GCF_029784165.1 Wyeomyia smithii | reverse complement strand
TATATAATATATATATATATATATATATATATATATATATATATATATATATATATATATATATATATATATATATATATATATATATATATATATATATATATATATATATTTTTTTTTTTTTTTTTTTTTTTTTTTTTTTGTTTCAGGTGAAGGGGAAATTTGCATCCAAACCCCTGAGGTGACCAACCTCAGGGAGTGTGGGTTGGTTTGAATCAGTGACCGGACCCACTAAAACCCCTTCAGTCTCCAGCCCATAATACTCCCCGGGACCACCGCTAGGTATTGCTTCGGGGAGCGGCTTTTGTGCTCTGTGCACCCTCTTGGTTCTTTAGGTCCTTTTTGCTAACTTAGCTAACTAACCTGGAGACTGGCCGTTAGCTAACACTGGCGTGTCGGTGGTCAACCTGTCGCCTGTTTTGCAATTCTAAAACTATTTGAGAGGCGGCTGTACAAACCGCCCCTCAAATGTTTGGGTCTTTACACATCCTCCGAACTAGGTTGTCCGGAGTGGTGTCTGGCCCGCTCACTACCATCATGGTCGCTCCGCGCATGCACAAAACGAGGGCACACGAAGAAGACATGCTCAGCAGTCTCTTCCGCATCCGCGCACTCGGGACACATGGGGACCCCGCATGTCCGAATCTGTGTAGATACTGCCTAAAGCAACCATGGCCTGACAGAATCTGTGTCAGATGGAAGTTCACTTCTCCATGGCGCCTCCCGACCCATCCGGATACATCCGGAATAAGTCGATGCGTCCATCTACCCTTCGCGGAATTGGACCACTCCTGCTGCCATCTGATCATCGAGAATGATCTTCTGGTACCTCGTATGCCCCTTGTGTCACGTTGATCGAAGCATTCTACGTCCTCCTTAATGGCTATGCTGATAGGCAACATGCCGGACAGGACGCAGATTGCGTCGTATGACACAGTTCGATACGCGCTCGCAACCCCTCAGGCACATGAGCCTGTAGGTACTTTCCAACTTACTCCGATGTTTACTAGTACCTAGTGCTTTGGACCACACTGGCCCGCCATATCTCAGTATGGACGAAGTCACGCTAGCTAGAAGTTTCCGCTTGCTGCCGTACACTGCTGAGCTATTGGACATCATGCGAGATAATGCTGCAATAGCCATTGAAGCCTTCTTGCAGGCATATTCGACATGGCTCCCGAAGGCGAGCTTGTCATCGATCATCACCCCCAGCAGCTTCAGGGAGCGCTTAGAGGCGATGGTGCAATTTCCGACACTGATCAACGCCTGTTGCTTCGACTTGCGGTTATTGACAACTGAAATCTCCGTCTTATGATGCGCCAGCTCCAGTTTTTTGGAGCGCATCAGTCCCTCGACGACGCTTATAGAGTGCGAAGCCGTCAACTCAACCTCCTCGATCGACTCGCCGTAGACCTCAAGTGTGATGTCGTCCGCAAATCCAACGATCACAACCCTTGGGGGAGCTTTTGTTTCAGCACTTCATCGTACATGATATTCCACAGTACCGGGCCCAGGATGGAACCTTGTGGAACCCCTGCGGTAATTGGGACACATTTTTGACCCTCGTCTGTGCTGTAAACTAGCACACGATTCTGGAAATAATTTTCCAGAATCTGTACAAAGACACCGGAATGTCTAGTTTCCGAAGCGAGTGGGCTATGGAATCCCAGCTAACACTATTGAACGCATTTTCACGTCCAACGTGACGATTGCGCAATAGCGAATGCCCCATCTTTTACGCTGGAGTGCTACCTCTGCTGTTTTGGTGACGGACAGAATAGCATCCACCGTTAGACTTGCCTTTTCGGAAGCCGAACTGGTTACTCGACAGACCGTTTGCACATTCGGTGTACCTAACCAGTCTATTGAGAATAACCTTCTCGAGCACCTTACCCGCCGTATCGAGCAGACATATCGGTCTGTATGCCGACGGGTCACCAGGTGGTTTCCCTGTCTTCGGCAATAAGACCAGCTTCTGCTCGCTTCCATCTGTCTGGGAATGTACAGTCATCCAGGCACTTCTGCATGACTTCCCGAAATAGTCTGGGGGCCTCTTTGATGGCCTTCTTCACAGCCAGATTCGGAATCCCATCCAATCCCGGTGCCTTGCTCACCTTCAGGGAGTTGGCGATCGCGATGAGTTCCTCATTCGTAACCGTTTCCGCCCTCCTCTGCCTCGGCACGGCTAACGCCGTCACTCATATATTGGGTGTTCGGCAGGTTGGCCGACCACCTCTGGTCTGAGTTTGAGATACTGGAACGTCGGTGAAGTGACTCGCCAGCCGGAGGCCAAGGATTTGGCTCGTGGCGTGGAAAGAGTCCCTCTATGATCCGCTCAAGCATCGCTGGTGATTTTTCTGCGGGCGCCATCGCACCCTTAGTCTTGGCCATCACCATCCTATAGGCGTTACCCCACGGGTTAGTGTTGGCACTAGCGCACAGTCTTTCGAAGCACGCACGTTTACTAGCTTTTATTGCTCTCTTAAGCGCCGCTCTTGCGGAACTGAATTCCCCTCGACGATCTTCCCTTTCTTCGTCGGTTCGCGCACGTTGAATCCTTATTCTCGCTTGAAGACACGCTCTGCGGAGGTCCGCTATCGCGTCGGTCCACCAGTAGACTGGTGGCCTTCCATGCCTAGGCTGGCGGTTCCTAGCATAGTGGCGTCGCACGCCCGCGAGAGTATGGGCAACAAGTTGATCAGCGCTCGGGTTACGAATTCTGCTTGCCTCGTGTTCTAGTCTAATTGCTTCCGCAAATACCTCTTCGTTGAAGTGTGATATCCTCCACCCGCGAGGAGCTGGAGTGTTAATTCTACTCGCCACATGCGGTCTCGTTTTACAGTCTACGCTATAACAGACCGCCAGATGGTCGCTATGAGTGTAGCCATCGTCTACCCTCCAGTTCGTGATCAATCCTGGACTACAGAATGTCACATCGATGATCGACTCCGCGCCGTTTCTACTGAAGGTTGCTCTTCAAGCCGACGTTGGCCAGATCTATGTTGAGCTTCGCCAAAGCCTCCAACAAGATCCGGCCTCTCTGGTTTGTGCGTCGACTTCCCCACTCAGTTGCCCATGCGTTGAAGTCGCCCGCCACTACCAACGGTGATAGACCGATCAGCTCCCCGGTGGCTCGGTCGATCATCCTTGCGAACTGCTCGGTAGACCAACGAGGCGGAGCATAGCAGCTGCAGTAGTACACTCCGTTCACCTTGGCAACCGCGTATCCTTCGTTTGAAGTTGACACTATCTCTTGAACCGGGAACCTGCTCGTCGTCCATATTGCCGCCATACCGGACCCGTCCGAAATCCAGTTACCGTTTCCGGAAGGAATTCGGTAGGGGTCCGAGATTATGGCGATGTCCGACAACGACTCAGTGACTGCTTGGTATAGCAGTTGCTGAGCCGCGAAGCAGTGGTTCAAATTTAGCTGTGTCACTCTCACGCCCGTGGCTTGCTAGTCGGCTTACCGGCCGTGCACCTCGGGCCTCCCATTATGTGCTTTGCGTCACGCTTCCCGGCGCACGCCAAGCACTTCGGGGGCTCTCCGCAGTCTTTGCTTTTGTGGCCTGCAGCACCACACCGCCTGCATAGGGAGCTCCTGTCAGGCCCCTTGCAGCTAAAGGACTTGTGTCCTTGCTCGAAGCATCGAAAGCAGACCTCCGGCGGCTGGTAGATGCTGAGTGGGCACATTGACCAGCCCACTTTGAGCCTCGCTACCTTTAGCGCCTGGTTTGCGTCTACTGACGAAAGCCTGACAGTGGCGGTCTGGGTTCCTACTGGGCCTTTGCGCAGTCGAACTGCCTCTGGTGCCACAACCACTTCGCACTGCTCCTTGAGGGCATCCACGACTTCGCATGCCTCGGTGACTTCGTCCAGGTATTTAAGTTGTAGGGTTACCTGCGACGTGAGTGCCCGAACCTGCACTCTATCTCCAAGCGCCTCTTGGGCCAATGCCCGATAGGCTGGGCCCTTGTTTCTGGCTTCTTTGCGGAGCTCAACGATCATTTCTCCCTTGCGGGATCGGCGGATGCTACGCACATCTGCCCCCAGATCTTTGAGCTTCGCATCGCCTCTCATTGCCTTAAGGACTTCCGAGTACTTTGACTCTTCTGTCTTAAGGATGAGTGCGTCGCCCTTATTTTTAACTTTCTTCGTCGCAGGATTTGTAACCGGATGCGGTTTTTTGGCCACCACTTTTTGGTTCCTATTCCTTCCCGGAACCGTTACCCACGGGTTACCGGGAGCCTTCTGCTCCTTGGCTGCCACCGTGGGCGTTGCTTGCGCCACTCCTACACCGGTCTGAGGGCTGTTTGCGATTAAACGCTTCTTGGTGCCCCCGGGGGCCGTCCTCTCCCGGGGACTGTCGCGTTCGTTTGGCAGCTGGCCCTGCCGCGCAAACCGCCGCAAACGTGCTAGCGTCCGTTTGGACCGACTTCGTCGCCAGCTCGTCACCTTCGTCTCCTCTTTCTCCGCAGCCGCAGCTTTCATTTCGAGCTCGGCGTGCTCCTTTTTCGCAGCATCGACGGAGGACCGAAGCATGTAGAGGGCCTGCTTCAAGTACTTCGTTGTATTGCTGCGACTTTTCGCAAACTCGATTATAGCATCGAGCTGCTCAGACAGGGCCACTACCCTCGGTAGCGTGTCCCCGCTGTCTTCCGACCGCCTTTAATAGCTGTGGACCAGCCACCGCGATGTCTTGCGTAGATCCGGTAGGCGTACTGCCTTTACCGTACTTCGCAGGCGACCTTCACTGCATCCGTCTCCACTTTTCTAGGCGGAGACCGCTGGATGCCACCTCGCGCAAATGGGTTTTCCAACCCATCTGCCCCCATCTCCAGAGTTTTGTTTTTCTGCATTCTTGTTTATTGGGTCCCCCTACCAGCCGCTATCCTTATCCATAATGGAGTAGTCGCCTAAATGGTCCCAAGGTAGTCTATGCCGGAGCAGTGAGGCCATGGCTAGGGGCGGCTGCCATAGCGCCTTATGGGCAACTATGACACCCCCGACCGGCGCAAGTCAGGAAAAGACATCTGATCCTACTCCTGCCTGGTTCCCACCAGGCAATGACTCGGAACGTACTGGAAGGCCTGCCAGGTTTTTACGGGACGGAGACCCCTGCACCGGTTGTAATCTCGCCGTTTCAAGCCGTTATCACACGACATTACTAAGGGAGCTCGGCGCAGGTGCCAGCCCAAAATCATGGTACGAAAACGAAATCCGACTCGTATCTATAGTGATGCGACCAGTTGCCGTAATTGGGAACATTACTGGCATCAGTCCAATGGGCGGGTATAGTGCATTTGGGTGGTGGGGAGCGCACTACTCGCTCCGTCGGAGCTGCTTCCGGCCAGTGTGGCTTTTGCGAGAATTCAGCGGCCCAGTGCCTGAATCTCGCCACGACCTAGGCTAGCTCCCGCTGATGGTCCGGGACTGCTTGCTAGCAGTGAGCACTTCCGTGGCCTTCGGTGATCGCCAATTACCGACCCGTGGTGGCATACAGCTCTGCCAATATATATATATATATTATATATATATATATATATATATATATATATATATATATATATATATATATATTTATATATATATATATATATATATATATATATATATATATATATATATATAATATATATATATATTTATATATATATATATATATATTTATATATATATATTTATATATATATATATATTTATATATATATATATATATATATATATATATATATATATATATATATATATATATTTATATATATATATTTATATATATATATATAAATATATATATATACATATATATATATATATATATATATATATATATATATATATATATATATATATATATATATATATATATATATATATATATATATATATATATATATAATATATATATATATATATATATATATATATATATATATATATATATATATATATATATATATATATATATATATATATATATATATAATATATATATATATTTTTTTTTTGTTTTTTTTGTTTCAGGTGGAGGGGAAATTTGCATCCAAACCCCTGAGGTGACCAACCTCAGGGAGTGTGGGGTTGGTTTGAATCAGTGACCGGACCCACTAAAACCCCTCCAGTCTCCAGCCCATAATACTCCCCGGGACCACCGCTAGGTATTGCTTCGGGGAGCGGCTTTTGTGCTCTGTGCACCCTCTTGGTTCTATAGATCTCTTTGCTAACTTTGCTAACCAACCTGGAGACTGGCCGTTAGCTAACACTGGCGTGTCGGCGGTCAACCTGTCGCCTGTTTTGCAATTCTAAAACTATTTGAGAGGCGGCTGTACAAACCGCCCTTCAAATGTTTGGGTCTTTACACATCCTCCGAACTAGGTTGTCCGGAGTGGTGTCTGGCCCGCTCACTACCATCATGTCGCTCCGCGCATGCACAAAACGAGGGCACACGAAGAAGACATGCTCAGCAGTTTCTTCCGCATCCGCGCACTCGGGACACATGGGGGACCCCGCATGCCCGAATCTGTGTAGATACTGCCTGAAGCAACCATGACCTGACAGAATCTGTGTCAAGTGGAAGTTAACTTCTCCATGGCGCCTCCCGACCCATCCGGATACGTCCGGAATAAGTCGATGCGTCCATCTACCCTTTGCGGAATTGGACCATTCCTGCTGCCATCTGATCATCGAGAATGACCTTCTGGTGCCTCGTATACCCCTTGTGTCACGTTAATCGAAGCATTCTACGTCCTCCTTAATGGCTATGCTGATAGGCATCATGCCGGACAGGACGCAGATTGCGTCGTATGACACTGTACGGTACGCGCTCACAACCCTCAGGCACATGAGCCTGTAGGTACTTTCCAGTTTTCGACGATGACTGTTGGTACCTAACGCTTTGGACCACGCTGGCCCACCATACCTAAGTATGGACGAAACCACGCTGGCAAGAAGTTTACGCTTGCTGCCATATACCACTGAGCTATTGGACATCATTCGAGATAGTCCTGCAGCGGCCGTTGAAGCCCTCTTACAGGCATAGTCGACGTGACTCTTAAATGTGAGCTTATCGTCAACCATAACCCCCAAGAGCTTCAAGGAACGCCTTGAGGTAATGGTGCAGTCACCGACTCTGACCACCGCCTGTTGCTCTAATTTGCGGTTGTTCACAACCGTAACCTCCGTTTTATGGTGCGCTAACTCCAGTTTCCTAGAGTGCATCCAGTCTTCGACCTTGCGTATGCAGTGCGCGGCCGTCAACTCGACCTCTTCGATCGACTCGCCGTAGACCTCTAGCGTGATGTCGTCTGCGAAACCGACGATCACAACCCCTACAGGGAACTTTAGTTTCAACACCCCGTCATACATGACATTCCACAACACCGGGCCCAGGATGGAACCTTGCGGTACCCCTGCGGTGATTGGGACGCACTTCTGACCCTCCTCCGTGTTGTAAACTAGTACCCGATTCTGGAAATAATTTTCCAAAATCTTGTACAACGACACCGGTACGTGGATGCTCCTAAGCGCGAGCGCTATGGAGTCCCAACTGGCGCTATTGAATGCATTCTTCACGTCAAGCGTGACGATTGCGCAATAGCGAATGCCCCAACTCTTACGCTGGAGTGCTACCTCTGCCGTCTTGGTGACAGAGAAAATAGCATCCAGCGTGGATCTACCTTTCCGGAAGCCGAACTGGTTACTTGCCAGACCGTTTACACCCTCTGTGTACTTCACCAGTCTGTTGAGGATAATCCTCTCAAGCACCTTGCCCGTAGTGTCCAGCAGACAGATAGGTCTGTATGCCGATGGGTCCCCTGGCGGTTTCCCAGCCTTCGGCAACAGCACCAATCTCTGTCGCTTCCACCTGTCCGGAAAGAGGCAGTCATCCAGGCACTTCTGCATGACTGCTCGAAATAGATCGGGGGCCACTTTCATGGCCGTCCTGATGGCCAAGTTCGGGATTCCATCCGGTCCCGGTGCCTTGCTCACCTTTAGGGAGTTGGCGATCACGATGAGTTCCTCATTCGTAACCCTTACCTCCTCCACAACCTCTGCACGGCTGCCGTCTCTCACGGATTGGATGCCCGGCAGGTTGGCCGACCATCCCTGGTCTGTGTCTGAGATACTGGAACGTCGGACGTGAGACTCAGCAACCGGAGGCCAAGGATTTGGCTCGTGTCGTGGAAAGAGTCCCTCGATGATGCGCTCCAGCATCGCTGGTGATCGCTCTGCAGGCGCCAACACGCCTTTGGTCTTCGCCATTACGACTCTGTAGGCGTTGCCCCACGGATTCGTATTGGCACTCGCGCATAGCCTATCGAAGCAGGCCCTTTTGCTCGCCTTTATCGCACTTTTAAGCGCCGATCTTGCAGATCCGAATACTACACGGCGCTCTACCCTCTGTGCATCGGTACGTGCACGTTGCAACATCCGTCTTGCACGGAGGCACGCGCTACGGAGGTCCGCTATCGCGTCGGTCCACCAGTATACCGGTGACTTACCATTCCTAGGTTGGCTGGTCCTAGGCATGGTGGCGTCGCACGCCCGCGATAATGTGGCAACTAATTGGTCAGCACTCGGGCGGAGCCAACTGCCCCCCTCGCGCTCTCTTCTCATTGCTTCTGCAAATACCTCGGCATCGAAATGCGATGTCTTCCACCCGCGGACGGTCGGAGTATTGGCTCTACCCGTCGCCTGCCGCCTCACGTTCTGGACTACGCTATAGCAGACCGACTGGTGGTAACTATAGGTGTAGCCATCGTCTACCCTCCAGTTCACGATCAGTCCTGGGCTGGAGAACGTCACGTCGATGATCGACTCCGCATCATTTCTGCTGAATGTACACTTGGTTCCAACGTTGGCCAGATCTAGGTTGAGCTTTGCCAAAGCTTCCAACAAGATCTGACCCCTCTGGTTCGTGCGGCGGCTTCCCCACTCAACAGCCCAAGCGTTGAAGTCGCCCGCCACTACTAAGGGTGTTAGTCCCGTCAGCTCCATGGATAACAAATCGACCATCTGGGTGAACCTTTCGATAGACCAACGTCAATATATATATATTCGTTTTTTTTTTTTTCTAACTCGAATATTTATTTAGGCCCAACCACGCAGCATAACGGGGCTGAAAGTCTTTTGGAGTAGGGAAAAGCCAGCTTGAGTAGAGCCTGTATCCCGACTGCTCCTCCTCAAACTGGCATAAAAACCCTCTCATCTTTTCTCTCTTAAAAATACAATTCAAAAATACAAAATTAATTCAACCTAAAAACTAATATGTACATCTATCTATAGCTATCTATATGAGAAACGATCTATTTATATAAACATGTAATTAAAACTAAGGGATAATGAGTCCTTGTCTCTTGGGAGTCATAACCTAAGATGAAAAATAGAGAGAGAAAAACACAGATTAGTATTATCCTTGTAGATCTGCATAGAGAAACAGAGAAAGTAGGAGGATTCAGATACGATAATTTATATCTTTAATGAATTGGTAAACATGGGTAAGAAAACTGTTATCTTTACTGGCCAGTGCATCCCGAACTTGCATTACAGATGATGCATTCCGTTCCCGGAGTGAATCGAGAAGTTTAATCCTTGTTCTGTGGTATTTGGGGCATACGAAGACTACGTGTTCGATATCTTCGTACCCTCCACATTCGCAATGGTTGCTACCGACTATTCCTATTCGATAGAGGTGGGCATTTGCAATGTAATGGTTTGACATTAGGCGTGAAATAACTCGTATGAAATCCCGAGTTAAATCAAGCCCTTTAAACCTGAAGACATCTTAGGCGAGATGGAGTGCATCCGTCGCCCTAAATCGCTAGAATCCCACTTTTCCTGCCAGTTTGCCATAGCCAGTTGTCGGGGCAGATGAAAATACTCGGAATAGGTGATCGGTCTATCAAGTATATCTCCTTCTATGGCACCCCTTTTCGCTAATAAATCAGCTTCTTCATGCCTGGGATTGAGCAATGAGAGGGGACCCACACAAAGCAGATGATGAAAGACCGATCAACCAGCACGTCTAATATCCGTCTAATTTCCGGGAGGAAATAGGACGGGTGTTTGACCGGTTTAATCGATCGGAGAGCTTCGATAGAACTGAGGCTGTCCGAAAAGATGATATAGTTGCCTGGTGTCTTGAGCTCGATAATTAGCAGCGAATTGTGTTTGCAGCTAATTAAGCTACATATATGGAGCAAGGTTGTGCCAGCTTGCGGGATTTGCGATGATCCGTGTTGAAAACGCCATATCAAGAATGTCCATCCATTACAGATCCATCCGTGAAAAAGGAGTTCTGTTCTGGGAGGTGGCCGAATTTTGCCGAAAATATTGATGGCACAACTGTTGGTTTGAGGTGTTCGGGAATTCCATGGATTTCTTGTTTCATCGTCAAATCAAATACAGCAGAAGAATTGTTGAGCGATGGTGAAATCTCACGGTATGGAGCAACAGCCGAAGGGTTTATCTCCATAGACATGAACCGCTGGTATACAGACATACATGGTTTTTTAACAACTTCCAAACATTTCTCATAGTTCGCGATTAACATTGGGTTTGCTATCTCCGATCTGATGAGGAAATGAAGGGCCAGCTCGAAAAGCCTCTCTTTGAGTGGTAGTACTCCCGCAATGACCTCTAGAGACATGGTATGTGTCGATTGCATTCAGCCTAGAGCGATACGCAAACAACGGTATTGTATTCTCTCTAGCTTCAGCATGTGTGAAGCTGCGACACCTCTGAAGCATATGCTGCCGTATTCTATCACGGGCAGAATCGTGGTTTGATAGAGTCGTGTCAAATCCTCGGGATGGGCTCCCCATGATGTCCCTGTTAGCATTCGAAGAAAATTGATCCTTGGTTGGCATCTTTGCTTCAGATAACTTACATGTTTTTCCCATGTGCACTTAGAGTCATACCATACTCCGAGATACTTGAAGCTAGGTGACTGAGTGATGGGTCTTCCGGATAGAATTAGCTCCAAACGGGGTGGTGGTCGCTTTTTTGAAAAGACAACCATTTCGTTTTTGCCTTTCTCCTAGAAAGGTATAGCAATCACTTGCAAAACCGAAAGTATAAAAGTGCTCCAAAGGGCCAAATGGCATATATCACTCGACTCAGCTCGACGAGCTGGGCATTTTCTGTATGTATGTGTGTGTGTATATGTGTGTGTATGTGCAGATTTTTATTCTCACTCACTTTTATCAGAGATGGCTGGACCGATTTTCATGAAATTAATTGCAAATGAAAGGTCTTGTTGTCCCATAAGACCCTATTAAATTTCATTGTAGTCGGACTCTTAGATTAGAGGTTATGTATCAAAATGTGAAAATCATAAAACATCATTATCTCACAAACCACACAACCGATTTGAACAAAATTGATTTCAAATGAACGGGCTTCCCAAAAAACCCTTGAGTTTTGAATTTTATAAAGATTGAACTTGGGGTTCAAAAGTTATGAAAAGAACGTGTTCTGAAGACTGTTTAGTCTCACTCATGTTTCTCAGAGATGGCTGAACCGATTTTCATAAAATCAGTGTCAAATGGATGGTCTAGTTGCCCCATAAAACCCTATTAATTTGTTTTACAATCGGACTTTTACTTTTCCTGTTGTTGTTCAAAAATGTGAAATCCAGCTATGAAAAGGAACATATTCCGAAGACTACTTGGACTCACTCACTTTTCTCAGAGATGGTTGACCCGATTTCCACAAAATTAGTGTCAAATAAAAAGTCTAGCTGCCTCATAACACCCTATTGAATTTTACTGTAATCGGACTGTAACTTCGTCTCTAATGTACCGAAATGTGAAAATCACGAAACTTCATTATCTCAGAAACTAGAAAATCGATTTGATCAATATTATTATCAGATGAGCGGGCCAGTTAAGGGTTAACTGATGAATTATGATTGAACGCGTGGTTGCAAATTTTGGCTGTCCTATACGTTCCCATTTTATTTGATTATAATCGAACTTAAGCAACAGTTATGTATTATATTGTTAATAAAACAACGAAAGTCTATTATCTCAAAGATTACATGACTTATTTGAACATAACTAGTGTCATACGAACGAGTCATCTCTCAAACTTACAAATAACAAACTTCATAACAATTTGATATGTGGCTCAAAAGTTGTGGAAAGAAAAGAAATTCAAAGACTATTTAAAAATATACCTGTTTTGATCGATATATGTGGCCTCAACATAATTTAAATATGGTATCGTACTATTTGAACGTTTTAAATTCATTGATTCCTTGCAATGTGTTAAAACTCTGCAAATGCAAGACGAATCGGCCATAAGATATGATCAGAATCAAATAACAAATCGTTTGAAATGATTGGTTTTATCGAAATAACAACATCCTCGACTTTTGGCTTCTGTACATCGCCTTAATTCTGAATATATTCATATTGGGTGGTATTCGGTCATTTTCAGCAGATTTTATGGCATCAATCTAACACCGAAAATATTCATATTGGGAGGTATTTAGTTATTTTGGTTGTTTTACTGAAAATAATAGTGGCCGTCTTTAAATTTAAAATGGTGCCCAAGGGCAAAGTTTGGTTTCTATGCATCATCTCGATTACGGAAATATCCATATTGAGCATTATTCGGTCATTTTCTACTGTTTCCTAGAAGTTGCAATTTAGCAATTTAAAATGGTGCCTGAGGTCAATTGTTAGTTACATGCATCATTCTGGTTCCAGAGATACTTAGATTGTTTATTTCAGGCTGTTTTCCCAAACCGGTAGTCGCCATTTTGGATTTCAAAATGGTATTTAAGATAATTTTTGGCATCTGAGCGTCATTCTGGTTGAAAAAAACCCATTTTGGGTGTTATTCGATCATTTTCGGCTGTTTCCCAGAAACCGGAAGTCGCCAACCTAGAATCCAAAATGGGGTCTGTGGTCGATTTCAGCTGCTGTGTATCATTCTATCCGGAGGTATTCATGTTAGACGGAAATCAGCCAATTTTATCTTCTTTCCATCTTTCTGGTTCCGGAGATATTCATATTTAATTGGAATCGTCCATTTCAGACCGTTTCCCAGAAACCGGAAGTTGCCATCTTACAATTCAAAATGTTGTCTGAAGTCGGTTTGTGGCTCCAGTGCATCATTACGGTTCCGGAAATACCCATATTGGGTGGTATTTGCTCGTCTGCCACTGTTTTTCCGAAATCGGAAGTCGCCATTTTGGATTTCATAATGACATTTGAAGACAATTCCGATCGATTTTAGCTCCTGAGTATCATTCTAGATCCGGATATTATTATATTGGGTGGAAATCAGCCATTTTGGTTGTTTTCCAGAAACCGGAAGTTGCCATCTTACAATCCAAAATGTTGCCTGAGGTCGATTATGGAACAAATTTGTTACCACTAAAAACATTCACCTGCCAAATTTGGTTCCATTTAGTTGGTTAGCTCTCGAGATGTGCAGAAATTTGTGTTTCATTTGTATGGAACCCCTCCCTTCAAGAAAAGGGACGGGTTTCGAACCATTATGGACATATTTGAAACCCCTTAAAACATCCACATGCCAAATTCGGTTTCAATTGCTTGGTTTGTTCTTGAGTTGTGCAGAAATTTATATTTCATTTGTATGGGACCCATCCCTTCCAGAAGAAGGAGGGGTTTCAAACTATCATAGGAACCTTTATCGGCACCAAAAACCCCTACATACAAATTTTCACGTCGATCGGTTTTCATAGCTTTCGAGCCTATATGGATCAGACAGACAGACAGACCGCATTTTTATATGTATAGATTACAACATCTACATTTGAATATACATTTATTGGATTGTAGCGTTCATCTAAATTTATTGAAACAAATAAAAGTTTGAATGAGAAAGGTTGGGTCTGACCGCTAGGTGGATTAATTTAGGTTTTTCAAGCGAGAATTCAATTCCAAGACAACTGGCCCAACCGGTCAGATTATCTAGCGTATTTTGCAGGCTGTTTTTCATGTCCACGGCCAGAGACGCAGTGGCTGATATAACGCAGTCGTCAGCTTACTGGCGCATTGTGCAGCCGTCCGTCAAGCATGTGTCAATGTCACTGATGTAGAAGTTGTACAACAGCGGACTCAGACAAGAGCCTTGGGGAAGACCCATGTAGCTTGTTCGTGTTACTGTTGAAGAACCGTGGTTGAAAAGTAAATGCTTTACAGACAGCAGGTTGATCAAAAAGTTTGTCAATATAGGGGAGAATCCTTTTTTGATGCAGTTTCTCGGAAAGAATTTCGATTGAAACTGAATCAAATGCACCTGTGATATCCAGGAAAACCGAGGTCATTTGTTGTTTGCTGCCAAGAGCCATTTCCGCTTCTGTGGCAAGCAATGCCAGGCAATCGTTGCCCCTACGAAAGCCGAACTGGGTCTCTGACAGTTGGTTAGTTGTTTCTGCCCAGTTGTCAAGTCTGCGCAGGATCATTTTTTCAACCAATTTGCGTATGCATGAGGGCATCGCAATCGGCCTGTACAAGCGGTGATCTGCGGCAGGTTTATTTGGCTTTTTGATTGCGATAATCTTAACCTGTCTCCAAGCTTTCGGGATCACATTGTTCCTGATAAGCTTATTAAACAGTTTAAGAAATCGTATCTTGGCCGAGTCCGGCAGGTTTTTCATCAAATTAAATTTGATCCTGTCCGGTCCTGGAGCCTTGTTCTTACAAGACGCGAGGGCAATGAAAACCCCACCATTGAAAATTCTGGTTCTTTGATCGCCGTTGTGTCGCTGAATTTCTGCTGTGGTGAGACAGCATCTGGGCATACCATTTTCGCGATATCATAGATCCAACGTTCAGAGTACTCATTAGCCTCATTGTTGTCGGACCTATTGCGCATTTTCCGAGCCGTATTCCAGAGATAGCTCAAAGAAGCATCTCTGGGTAACTTGCTTATGAAATTTTGCCAGTACGATCTTTTTTTCTGTTTGTGCAGTTTAGCCTGTTTCAGTTCCAGCTCTCTAAACTGATCAAAAAGTTGAATGGAATGATCTTTCCTTAATGCTAGGTATGCTCTTTTCACAGCTCCTGGGATATCATGTTCGAGAATTTTTCCCAATCAATATTCCGGGTGAGATCGCACTCTTCGACTGTGGTAACAGACTGGAGCCTGCTTATAATCGAAATACTTATTGGCAAATGATCACTACCAAGGGGATCTTGAATAATCTCTCATTTACAATCCAAAGCTATTGAGGGGGAACACATAGATAAATCTAAAGTGCTCTCTCGTACTGGAGGCCTTGCTATTCTTGTAGCTAACCCAGGTATACTCAATAGGGTCATATCGAACTCGTCTAGTAAGCTTTCAATAAAAATAGCCCGGTTATCATCTGCAGGTGCTCCCCACGCCATACCGTAAGAATTGAAATCTCCCAGGATAAGGCGTGGAGTCGGCAGCAGTTCCATTATTTGTGTCAGCTGCAACCGGCTAATAATAGCTCTAGGTGGAATGTAGACTGATGCGACCGTAAGGCTCTCACCAGCAATTGTTATTATTATTATTATTATTATTATTATTATTATTATTATTATTATTATTATTATTATTATTATTATTATTATTATTATTATTATTGGTTTATTAATTCATCTGACTACATTTGTCTACATGAATAAAACTTAAACTATTAACTATTACAAATACACTTAAGCGGCCAAGTTGAATAGTTTTAGACGGTTTTTAAAAATTTCACAGGATTGACAAAAATCGGATAGATGGTACACTTCGTTAAATTCTTTACAAATCGCTAAAACAGGTTCATTTTTCCCGTAGTTAGTTCGTCTGAAGTTAAGTCTTAAACAGTAACTAGATCTTAAAGATACTACCGGCACATTCAGGTTGATTTGCTCCAGAAGGTTGGGAGAGTCAATATTACCAAGCAACAACTTGGCAGCAAACAGTGCTCTAGCTGAATTCCGCCGACACTGCAGAGTGTCCATGTTAAGCAGACGGCATCGATCCTCGTAGGGTGGTAAGTTCGTTGGGTTACTCCAAGGAAGCAACCTTAGTGCAAATTTAAAGAACCGCGACTGTATAGCTTCGATTCTAGTGGCCCAACAGTTTATGTAGGGGCTCCAAATGATTGAAGCTGTTTCCAGTACTGAGCGAACAAGGGCGTAGAACAGTGATCGCAGGCAGTAGGGGTCAAGGGAATTTTATGGCAGCTCTAATGATGAATCCTAGGTTTCTGTTTGCTTTAGCAATAATATTCGAGTAATGATCTCTGAACGAAAGCTGTGAGTCCAATAAAACTCCAAGGTCTCGCACAACACCAACTCTGACGAACGGGCGTCCGTTGATTTCGTAAGCCCACTCAATGGCAGATTTCTTTCTCGTGAAGGATATGACACAGCATTTCTGTACGCTGCTGATGAGCTGGTTCCACATGCACCATTCCTCGAACATTTTAATCAGTCGCTGTAGTTCAATGCAATCTTCTACTGATTCGACAATGACGAAGATTTTAAGATCATCAGCATACGCTAGCTTACAGCCAGGAGGTAGGTATAGCAAGACATCGTTGAAGAAAATCGAGTACAGTAAAGGCCCCAAGTTGCTCCCCTGAGGCACTCCGGAGCTGTTTGTGAAGCTGTAAGAGAAAGTCTATCCAAGTTTGATGTTCAGCTTACGATTGTTCAAGTGGGATCCCAACCATTTAACGAAGTGCGGAGAGGCACCTCAACGCTCAATTTTAGTTAGCAACAATTGATGGTCAACACGATCGAAGGCAGCCTTAAGATCTGTGTAGATTGTATCAATTTGATTTCCGTCCTCCATTGCCTTGATACAAAGTGATGAGAATTCTGCGAGGTTAGTGTCAATTGACCGTCCCTTGAAGAAACCATGTTGAGCAGGTGAAATATATGAACGGATTGCAGCAAATAGAACATCTCCAACTAAAATTTCAAAAAGCTTAGACCCAGTGCATAATGATGTTATCCCTCGGTAAGTGCCGACATCACGCTTGTCTCCTTTTTTATGAATAGGGAACATAAATGATTGTTTCCACATCTCCGGGAATTTCGCCTGTGATAGTGACGCGTTGAAAATAATAGTCAGCGGAGTTGCAATAGATTCAGCACAGAGCTTCAGTACAATGGATGGTATACCATCGGGCCCAGCTACAACAGACGATTTTATTTTTCGAATTGCTGTGCGAACCTCTTCTACGGTGAACAAGAAGGTTGTTATGTCAATAACATCGCGAGGTACTGATCCCAACGCCAGGTTGATGGACTGTTCGTTAGCGGGTTCAGCACTGAATACACCGGAAAAGTGGTCTGCAAAAAGATTGCAAATTTCCTCATGAGATTCGGCAACTTTCGTACCAAGGAAAACAGTTGATGGGAGTCCATTTGTTTTACGTTTTTCATTCATAAGCCCCAAAAGCTTTTGGGGTTACGCTTCATATCATTTTCTTTCCTTTGTACATATCTGTTGTAAAGATAACGATTCAAAGTCCGGTAATTGCTGCTTGCGATGTTGAACTCACGCTTCTCGAAAAGACTGCGACAGTTGGTATATCTTCTCAATGCAGCTGCTCGTAGGCGTTTCAGTTCGCGAAGTTGACCATTTGACCAAGGTGGTTTCCTCCGAGGGCGTGACAGAGGCACATATTGGCGGAAAAGTTGAGCCAGCTGGCTAGTGTAGGTTTCAACGGCTTTATCGATATCACTCTCTAATAATCGGGACCAGTTGAGGCTTGCAATAGCGCTATCAAGTAAGACAAAATCAGCTTTGCGAAAGTCGAACTTCATGTCATTAGTAATATCATTGTAGTTAATAGTGTGAGAGCAGTTCAAATTGCAAACAAGAGCTGGATGAAACGCATCAGTCTGGAGCAGGGGCTCGACTGCCTCTGACACGATACACTCTGAGGCGATTTCAGCGTTGATAAAAATAAGATCCCATGTGCGATCTCTGATGTTTCTGATATCGTTGATCTGTTTCATGTTCAGCAAAGCCATGCCATCGACAAGAGCAGAACCTGACACCGAAAATCTCGATTCAGAAGGGTCAGCATATAAAAAATCTGAAGGAGAGCTCGTCCACACTAGGTTTGGTTGATTGTAATCCCCAAAAAGCAGATGATAATCACATGGCCTTAACGAGTTCGAAATGTTGGTAGCAGATTCTATGTGTTTTTCAATAAGTGTGGCATCAGTTGCAAAGTCAGGAGCAATATACACCACTCCAACAGCAATCGTGTTATCGGAACCGTAAACATTCACCCAGAGATGTTCAATACTATTATCGACTCGAGACGAGGACCTAGAGGAGCGAAGTTTCGTAGATACTGCTATTAGCACGCCACCACCTCGCTTTCTTCTTGTGGCAACGGCATCACGATCATTTCGATAGACAGCATAGGTGTCACCAAACAGTTGAACGGAGTTAATTTCATCGTTTAACCAGGTTTCAGTAAGCACGATTATATCGTAATCCGCGCTTGTGGTAGCTAAAAACAAGTCTTCGATATTCGTGCGAAGCCCTCTCACATTTTGGTAGTAGAAAGTAAATGAGCTCTTGGTGGGACAATGGATAGAACCAGTAACCGGTGTCGTCGTCACGGTGATGGATTCTCCTCCTCCAGTTGCGTGTGTGGCAGGTAGTGAGTCCCAATGCGGTTTATGCAGGAAAAAGTTACTTTGAGTGTGTGTAGTATCTACAGTAGCTTCGGGCAGACATATACCCATTGTATAATTACCTGACAGAACAGATAGTCCCCCGTTGTCAGATATAGCGGATGACGTCAGAGGTCCGTTAACTTCAATTGCGTCCAAATTATCTGGTCCAGAGCAAGCCCACAACGATTGTGAGCTGTTTATTGGTTGCTATATGGCGTAGTCAATCTTGGATTTCGATTTTTTCACTCGTTGCTGATACAAAGGGCACCTTGTACTCCATGAGGCATGATTGATATCCAGCCGATCAGTAGAAGGTTGTTTCTGCTTCTCATTCAAGTTGTTGCAATTCACACATTTTTCAATGTTTGCTTCGCATTGACCAATTAGATGATCGCCAGTACATTTAGGGCAGCACATAGGGTTGATGCAGTTTTCAGCCTTGTGTCCAAATTGCGAGCAGTGGAAACACCTCAAGACTTCAATATTTTCGTAAATGTTATGACGTTCCCAGCCGATGTTTATACGTTTCGATTTCATTAAATACTTAAAGGTTAAAGCATCAGTCTCTATTATGACAGTCTTAGTTTGGACACCATTTTTGGTACAAGCAAGCAACAATTTCTATGCCATCAATTGCTGGGATAGGAATTCGGAAGAATGGGTAGCATTTTTTTATACCAAGGAGCACTCCGCCATACAGGGCTAGTAGCGAGTCACTTTTTAGTGACTTTGTTACTATTTTGAGCCTAGTCACTAAAAAGTCACTATTTACGCTAAAAAGTCACTAAAGTCACTATTTTACGACAAAATGGTCACTAAAGTCACTTTCTTAGCTTTAAATGTATAATTTAACAATTGTTGTATTGCATCATACTTTAGAAAGCTTGCTTCTCATTTACAGAATATTTGGACAGTTCGGTTTGTAAGACATTTTTGTTAACTTTTCCATCACAGAAGTTTCATGCCAGGCAATGTTTTCAAATTTCTCATCGAAGTGAACAGTGCAGAATAGTTACGAACGCATTGTCTAAGAGCTGCAAAGGAATGTAAAGGTTTATTCTACAAGCTACTCGCGTCTTAAACCAGTGTTGTGCGTGAAATTCCGTTTGTAGTTTGATTTGCTTGTCTCAAATCAACTGTTCCTCCTGGATGAAGTGGATTCAAAAATTTCAAGCTTATATTGTGCATAGTCGTGTTGAGGTCTCAATTCGTAGGATTTTGCTTTCAATCATCCGAACCTACCGGTGTTTACCAGATACCATTTCGAAATTCCATAATGATAACCTGTTCTACGCATATTTGTCCCATGCTCCAGATCAAACAAACGAGTGTTTAGTGGGACGAATTTGATTAGAAAATGTCAAGTGGGTTAAATATGCGTGGGAAATCATTGATGGGACAAACAGGCTTAGTATTGTTTTTGCAGAACAATGCTATTTTTAATATATTTTGAAAAACCCCTCCCTTAGTTAGCTTAACCAACTTCAAACGCTTTTCGAAGCTGTCACAGGCGGCACGAATTTCCAGATGTTCTGGATAACCGCTTTACAAGTTGGAGATTTTGTAAAAAAAAAGTTTATTGAGTTGAGATCAGGTGAACTTAACAGCAATTTATTTCTATTCAAAAAGTCCCTCGAATTGTCCCTATACCAACCTTGAGTCAACTTCGCAGTATGCGCTGATGCACCGTCTTGCTAGAACATATAGAAATTAGCTCTGAAGAGTTTTCCAAGACACGGGGTAACGTTTTTTTTCCAAAACTACCGTTTTATAATAAACAGCATTAAATTCGGCGTCTTTGTAAATGAAAATCAGAGGAAGTTTACTCGCTTGCAAATTGCTCCCGAGACCATCACTAAAGCTGTACTCTGCAATCGAGGAACACTCCTTTAGAACTCTGAAATGTTGTCTCTTGCTGCTGCCCACATTCGATTGTTTTGTGTAACCAGTCACACTCCAGGCCAAATAGTTTTTCATCAGAAACAATGAACTCGCAAACAGCGAGTTATGAAAGTATCATTTTCACTCTATCGAGCCTCTTTTTCTTAAAGAATCGGCCAAAATATTGTGGACCGATTCAATAGATATACTCAGATGGGTGGGAATTACAAACTGAACGTTATTATTTCGCCGGAAACGCTTCTTCATAACAGTCACAATTTTACGACTTGCGGCATCCTTGCTGATCGTGGCCGACAGAATTTTCAACGATAGCCAAAGAGAATGTTTCCTTGTAGTTTTCGATGGTTTGATAAACGAAATCTCGCCTAGCTTCACATGATTTGAGATGTTTGAATATTGTGCAAGGGCAGTCACTGACCAAAAATTGTTTTACTACGACTTTCCGGATTTGTTACATCGCACATCAAGAACTAAATACAACTGACAGACCACCAACACACCAATGCGTATTCGAGAGTGCATACATTCGTTCACGTACTTTCATTAACACTTATAACTCGAAAACTTGTATTCGAATATATTGAACAAGGTGTTATTACAACCATTTCAATGTGAAATTATGATACAGATTTTAGTTGGACTTTTTTTCTATGAGAACAAATCATTGCACATCCTATGTTCTAATGACATAAATTTCAGATAAAATTTAATTCATTTATGGTTCAACAATAAATTTCAAAACCCTCTTTTGTATATTTTTGGTCACTATTTGGTCACTATTTAGTCTCTATTTGGTCACTATTTTAATGAAAAAAGTCACTAAAATCACTATTATTTTGCTCCAAGTTCGCTACTAGCCCTGGCCATAAGAGTTTCCTCGGTATAAACGTATTATATTGAAATCATGAACGGCTACTGTCGTATCAGTTGATAACCATGTTTCAGATAGCGCGAAAATATTGCATTTGCTATCGTGAAGCAGGAGTTTAAATTTATCTATTTGGGGATCAAGCTTCGACAGTTCCATTGAATGATGCTTGTTGTCGATTCGTCACTTCTGTTGTCTGATTTAGACATCGAAGGATACGAACGCGAGGAGGGGCCATTTGGTGCTTAGTTGCTTACCCAACATGCAAATTGTTGGAAGCCAAGCCGAAATCATACTTTTAAGAGTATCGGATAAACCAAAGTGGTAAATATCCATTCAACTATCATTTTAAATGAAATACGTCCATCAGTAGACGGTATTTCAGATTCCGGAGACAGTTTACTGGCGGGAGCAGATTTCTTTCAGGGTTTTTTTTAATAGGGGGATTTGTTAGTAGCTTAAGTATTTATGATAAATATTAGTAAATAATGAGTATGTGTGTCCAATCACAAATGGTGACTTCTCAACACTGTTAGTAATTTGTATTTTAATTGTAAGGATTTGTTTGCTTTCGCAATTAGGACTTATCA
>NC_073696.1:149232584-149235084 GCF_029784165.1 Wyeomyia smithii | reverse complement strand
AGGTCATACAGCCACCTACTGCTGCAACAAGGCACGCTGCAGCAAGTGCGGAGGCAATCATGCTGAGACCGCTTGCAGTGAGGATACTGAAAAGTGTCTTTACTGCGAGGGAGCTCGGCATGACCTTTCGGCGTGTCCCGCGTACAAACAGCGCGAGGAAAAAATTAAGCGTTCCCTTAAGGAACGATCAAAGCGCTCTTTTGCAGAAATGCCTAAGAGGGCTGCGCCACCCTCGACAGGAAACATCTTTTCCTTTTTGCCTACCGATGAGGGTACATCTGACGATCCCGTCGAAGGGTGTTCTTATGCCTTGCCAGAGGGATCTAGGAAGAGGAGAATGCTCAACTCTCCTAATCTTTCTCGCAAAGGTCGTAAGATAACCCCTAGCGGAATGACCAATAAGACAACACAAAAAGGAAGCGGTGAAGAAAAACCGAAGCAAGTACCCCCCGGTTTTAATTTCAAATCAAACCAGGAGTACCCACCGCTTCTTGGGGCACCAAAAGCCCCTCGTGCACCCATTTCTCGATCAGAAGACATAAAAGAAACAGGGTTCATAAAGTTTTCTGATATTGTGGACTGGATATTTAAAACATTCAACATACCAGATCCCCTTCAAAACATTCTTCTTGCCCTTCTCTCCACAGTGAAAACCTTTTTGAAGCAACTCACAGCAACTTGACCCCACATTTCAGCTATCGTATCTTTCGATGACTAATACGTCGAAAGTGGTTAGGAATTTTATCACTGTATTACAGTGGAATTGCAGAAGTATCATCCCCAAATTCGATTTATTTTCACATTTGATAAACACATACAATTGTGATGCGTTCGCGCTCCGTGAAACTTTTCTCAATTCAAATGAGCAACTTAATTTCCACGATTTCAACATCATTCGTCGAGATCGAGACTCACATGGTGGAGGGGTACTTTTAGGGATCAAAAAGTGCTATTCTTTTTTCAGAATCGACCTCCCCTCGATCTCGAATATTGAAGTTGTTGCCATTCAAACGAATATGAATGGAAAAGACCTTTGCCTTGTTTCGTTATATATTCCCCCATCCGCGCGGATTGAACAGAATCAACTCCTTGATATAGCAGAATTGCTTCCCGCACCTTTTTTAATTTTGGAAGATTTTAACTCTCACTGTTCGCTATGGGGGTCGCTGTACGACGACAACCGATCTTCTTTAATCTGTAACTTGATCGACGACTTCAATATGACACTTTTGAATACTGGGAAAGCGACACGTGTACCCAATCCTCCAGCACGTGAAAGCGTGCTTGACCTATCCCTCTGCTCGACATCACTAGCGTTAGATTGCCAGTGGAAAGTAATCAACGATCCCCACGGTAGTGATCATCTTCCAATCGTTATATCAATTGCTAATGGTTCAACTCCTCCGAACCCAATCAATATTTCCTACGACCTTACACGTAATATTGATTGGAAGCGTTGTGAGTCTATTATAGCGGAATCTATCGAGACTCACGAGGAACTTCCTCCGGAGGAAGAATACGCGTTCTTAGCTGGCTTGATTATCGACGCCGCGATTCAAACTCAGACGAAACCAATACCCGGGGTAACGATAAGACAGCGCCCTCCCAGCAAATGGTGGGACAAAAAGTGCTCTGAGCTGTACGCGCGAAGGTCCGCGGCGTATAAGGACTACCGGGAGTACGGCACTGTCAATCTACTTCGAAAGTACGAGGCACTGGGCAGGCAGATGAAGAGCTTAGTAAAGGCGAAAAAACGCGGGTACTGGCGGCGGTTCGTAAACGCGTTGTCGAGGGAAACAGCGATGAGCACTCTTTGGGATACCGCCAGGCGCATGCGGAACCGTGACGTTTCGAATGAGAGTGAGGAGTATTCAGATCGCTGGATACTCGATTTTGCCAAAAAGGCCTGTCCGGACTCTGTACCGGAACAGAAAACCTTTCGAGACGCGTTTTTAGTAACTACGGAAGAGCCTCCATTTTCGATGTTGGAATTTTCAATTGCTCTCCTGTCGTGCAACAATAAGGCTCCAGGGTTAGATAGAATAAAATTCAACCTGTTGAAGAATCTACCCGACTCTGCAAAAAGACGCTTGTTGAATTTGTTCAACAAGTTTCTTGAGCTAAATATTGTTCCGCATGACTGGAGGGAGGTAAAAGTCATTGCTATTCGGAAACCCGGGAAACCTGCCTCTGATCACAATTCTTATAGGCCGATTGCTATGCTCTCTTGCCTCCGGAAATTAATAGAGGAATAAATGATCCTCTTACGGTTAGACAAATGGGTCGAAACAAACGGTTTACTTTCAGATACTCAATTTGGCTTTCGCCGGGGCAAAGGGACGAACGATTGCCTAGCGTTACTTTCTACTGAAATTCAACTCGCACTTGCTCGAAAAGAGCAAATGGCTTCTGCGTTCTTGGATATTAAGGGGGCTTTTGACTCTGTCTCTGTAGAAGTTTTAAGCGCGAAACTTCATTCGCAGGGACTTTCACCAAATTT
>NC_073696.1:148215284-148300284 GCF_029784165.1 Wyeomyia smithii | reverse complement strand
CAGACAGACAGACAGACAGACAGACAGACAGACAGACAGACAGACAGACAGACAGACAGACAGACAGACAGACAGACAGACAGACAGACAGACAGACAGACAGACAGACAGACAGACAGACAGACAGACAGACAGACAGACAGACAGACAGACAGACAGACAGACAGACAGACAGACAGACAGACAGACAGACAGACAGACAGACAGACAGACAGACAGACAGACAGACAGACAGACAGACAGACAGACAGACAGACAGACAGACAGACAGACAGACAGACAGACAGACAGACAGACAGACAGACAGACAGACAGACAGACAGACAGACAGACAGACAGACAGACAGACAGACAGACAGACAGACAGACAGACAGACAGACAGACAGACAGACAGACAGACAGACAGACAGACAGACAGACAGACAGACAGACAGACAGACAGACAGACAGACAGACAGACAGACAGACAGACAGACAGACAGACAGACAGACAGACAGACAGACAGACAGACAGACAGACAGACAGACAGACAGACAGACAGACAGACAGACAGACAGACAGACAGACAGACAGACAGACAGACAGACAGACAGACAGACAGACAGACAGACAGACAGACAGACAGACAGACAGACAGACAGACAGACAGACAGACAGACAGACAGACAGACAGACAGACAGACAGACAGACAGACAGACAGACAGACAGACAGACAGACAGACAGACAGACAGACAGACAGACAGACAGACAGACAGACAGACAGACAGACAGACAGACAGACAGACAGACAGACAGACAGACAGACAGACAGACAGACAGACAGACAGACAGACAGACAGACAGACAGACAGACAGACAGACAGACAGACAGACAGACAGACAGACAGACAGACAGACAGACAGACAGACAGACAGACAGAAAGACAGAAGACAGAAGACAGACAGACAGACAGAAAGACAGAAAGACAGAAAGACAGACAGACAGAAAGACAGAAAGACAGAAAGACAGAAAGACAGAAAGACAGAAAGACAGAAAGACAGAAAGACAGAAAGACAGAAAGACAGAAAGACAGAAAGACAGAAAGACAGAAAGACAGAAAGACAGAAAGACAGAAAGACAGAAAGACAGAAAGACAGAAAGACAGAAAGACAGAAAGACAGAAAGACAGAAAGACAGAAAGACAGAAAGACAGAAAGACAGAAAGACAGAAAGACAGAAAGACAGAAAGACAGAAAGACAGAAAGACAGAAAGACAGAAAGACAGAAAGACAGAAAGACAGAAAGACAGAAAGACAGAAAGACAGAAAGACAGAAAGACAGAAAGACAGAAAGACAGAAAGACAGAAAGACAGAAAGACAGAAAGACAGAAAGACAGAAAGACAGAAAGACAGAAAGACAGAAAGACAGAAAGACAGAAAGACAGAAAGACAGAAAGACAGAAAGACAGAAAGACAGAAAGACAGAAAGACAGAAAGACAGAAAGACAGAAAGACAGAAAGACAGAAAGACAGAAAGACAGAAAGACAGAAAGACAGAAAGACAGAAAGACAGAAAGACAGAAAGACAGAAAGACAGAAAGACAGAAAGACAGAAAGACAGAAAGACAGAAAGACAGAAAGACAGAAAGACAGAAAGACAGAAAGACAGAAAGACAGAAAGACAGAAAGACAGAAAGACAGAAAGACAGAAAGACAGAAAGACAGAAAGACAGAAAGACAGAAAGACAGAAAGACAGAAAGACAGAAAGACAGAAAGACAGAAAGACAGAAAGACAGAAAGACAGAAAGACAGAAAGACAGAAAGACAGAAAGACAGAAAGACAGAAAGACAGAAAGACAGAAAGACAGAAAGACAGAAAGACAGAAAGACAGAAAGACAGAAAGACAGAAAGACAGAAAGACAGAAAGACAGAAAGACAGAAAGACAGAAAGACAGAAAGACAGAAAGACAGAAAGACAGAAAGACAGAAAGACAGAAAGACAGAAAGACAGAAAGACAGAAAGACAGAAAGACAGAAAGACAGAAAGACAGAAAGACAGAAAGACAGAAAGACAGAAAGACAGAAAGACAGAAAGACAGAAAGACAGAAAGACAGAAAGACAGAAAGACAGAAAGACAGAAAGACAGAAAGACAGAAAGACAGAAAGACAGAAAGACAGAAAGACAGAAAGACAGAAAGACAGAAAGACAGAAAGACAGAAAGACAGAAAGACAGAAAGACAGAAAGACAGAAAGACAGAAAGACAGAAAGACAGAAAGACAGAAAGACAGAAAGACAGAAAGACAGAAAGACAGAAAGACAGAAAGACAGAAAGACAGAAAGACAGAAAGACAGAAAGACAGAAAGACAGAAAGACAGAAAGACAGAAAGACAGAAAGACAGAAAGACAGAAAGACAGAAAGACAGAAAGACAGAAAAGACAGAAAGACAGAAAGACAGAAAGACAGAAAGACAGAAAGACAGAAAGACAGAAAGACAGAAAGACAGAAAGACAGAAAGACAGAAAGACAGAAAGACAGAAAGACAGAAAGACAGAAAGACAGAAAGACAGAAAGACAGAAAGACAGAAAGACAGAAAGACAGAAAGACAGAAGACAGAAAGACAGAAAGACAGAAAGACAGAAAGACAGAAAGACAGAAAGACAGAAAGACAGAAAGACAGAAAGACAGAAAGACAGAAAGACAGAAAGACAGAAAGACAGAAAGACAGAAAGACAGAAAGACAGAAAGACAGAAAGACAGAAAGACAGAAAGACAGAAAGACAGAAAGACAGAAAGACAGAAAGACAGAAGACAGAAAGACAGAAAGACAGAAAGACAGAAAGACAGAAAGACAGAAAGACAGAAAGACAGAAAGACAGAAAGACAGAAAGACAGAAAGACAGAAAGACAGAAAGACAGAAAGACAGAAAGACAGAAAGACAGAAAGACAGAAAGACAGAAAGACAGAAAGACAGAAAGACAGAAAGACAGAAAGACAGAAAGACAGAAAGACAGAAAGACAGAAAGACAGAAAGACAGAAAGACAGAAAGACAGAAAGACAGAAAGACAGAAAGACAGAAAGACAGAAAGACAGAAAGACAGAAAGACAGAAAGACAGAAAGACAGAAAGACAGAAAGACAGAAAGACAGAAGACAGAAAGACAGAAAGACAGAAAGACAGAAAGACAGAAAGACAGAAAGACAGAAAGACAGAAAGACAGAAAGACAGAAAGACAGAAAGACAGAAAGACAGAAAGACAGAAAGACAGAAAGACAGAAAGACAGAAAGACAGAAAGACAGAAAGACAGAAAGACAGAAAGACAGAAAGACAGAAAGACAGAAAGACAGAAAGACAGAAAGACAGAAAGACAGAAAGACAGAAAGACAGAAAGACAGAAAGACAGAAAGACAGAAAGACAGAAAGACAGAAAGACAGAAAGACAGAAAGACAGAAAGACAGAAAGACAGAAAGACAGAAAGACAGAAAGACAGAAAGACAGAAAGACAGAAAGACAGAAGACAGAAAGACAGAAAGACAGAAAGACAGAAAGACAGAAAGACAGAAAGACAGAAAGACAGAAAGACAGAAAGACAGAAAGACAGAAAGACAGAAAGACAGAAAGACAGAAAGACAGAAAGACAGAAAGACAGAAAGACAGAAAGACAGAAAGACAGAAAGACAGAAAGACAGAAAGACAGAAAGACAGAAAGACAGAAAGACAGAAAGACAGAAAGACAGAAAGACAGAAAGACAGAAAGACAGAAAGACAGAAAGACAGAAAGACAGAAAGACAGAAAGACAGAAAGACAGAAAGACAGAAAGACAGAAAGACAGAAAGACAGAAAGACAGAAAGACAGAAAGACAGAAAGACAGAAAGACAGAAAGACAGAAAGACAGAAAGACAGAAAGACAGAAAGACAGAAAGACAGAAAGACAGAAAGACAGAAAGACAGAAAGACAGAAAGACAGAAAGACAGAAAGACAGAAAGACAGAAAGACAGAAAGACAGAAAGACAGAAAGACAGAAAGACAGAAAGACAGAAAGACAGAAAGACAGAAAGACAGAAAGACAGAAAGACAGAAAGACAGAAAGACAGAAAGACAGAAAGACAGAAAGACAGAAAGACAGAAAGACAGAAAGACAGAAAGACAGAAAGACAGAAAGACAGAAAGACAGAAAGACAGAAAGACAGAAAGACAGAAAGACAGAAAGACAGAAAGACAGAAAGACAGAAAGACAGAAAGACAGAAAGACAGAAAGACAGAAAGACAGAAAGACAGAAAGACAGAAAGACAGAAAGACAGAAAGACAGAAAGACAGAAAGACAGAAAGACAGAAAGACAGAAAGACAGAAAGACAGAAAGACAGAAAGACAGAAAGACAGAAAGACAGAAAGACAGAAAGACAGAAAGACAGAAAGACAGAAAGACAGAAAGACAGAAAGACAGAAAGACAGAAAGACAGAAAGACAGAAAGACAGAAAGACAGAAAGACAGAAAGACAGAAAGACAGAAAGACAGAAAGACAGAAAGACAGAAAGACAGAAAGACAGAAAGACAGAAAGACAGAAAGACAGAAAGACAGAAAGACAGAAAGACAGAAAGACAGAAAGACAGAAAGACAGAAAGACAGAAAGACAGAAAGACAGAAAGACAGAAAGACAGAAAGACAGAAAGACAGAAAGACAGAAAGACAGAAAGACAGAAAGACAGAAAGACAGAAAGACAGAAAGACAGAAAGACAGAAAGACAGAAAGACAGAAAGACAGAAAGACAGAAAGACAGAAAGACAGAAAGACAGAAAGACAGAAAGACAGAAAGACAGAAAGACAGAAAGACAGAAAGACAGAAAGACAGAAAGACAGAAAGACAGAAAGACAGAAAGACAGAAAGACAGAAAGACAGAAAGACAGAAAGACAGAAAGACAGAAAGACAGAAAGACAGAAAGACAGAAAGACAGAAGACAGAAAGACAGAAAGACAGAAAGACAGAAAGACAGAAAGACAGAAAGACAGAAAGACAGAAAGACAGAAAGACAGAAAGACAGAAAGACAGAAAGACAGAAAGACAGAAAGACAGAAAGACAGAAAGACAGAAAGACAGAAAGACAGAAAGACAGAAAGACAGAAAGACAGAAAGACAGAAAGACAGAAAGACAGAAAGACAGAAAGACAGAAAGACAGAAAGACAGAAAGACAGAAAGACAGAAAGACAGAAAGACAGAAAGACAGAAAGACAGAAAGACAGAAAGACAGAAAGACAGAAAGACAGAAAGACAGAAAGACAGAACTAATCAGACAAGGAAGACAGAAAGACAGAAAGACAGAAAGACAGAAAGACAGAAAGACAGAAAGACAGAAAGACAGAAAGACAGAAAGACAGAAAGACAGAAAGACAGAAAGACAGAAAGACAGAAAGACAGAAAGACAGAAAGACAGAAAGACAGAAAGACAGAAAGACAGAAAGACAGAAAGACAGAAAGACAGAAAGACAGAAAGACAGAAAGACAGAAAGACAGAAAGACAGAAAGACAGAAAGACAGAAAGACAGAAAGACAGAAAGACAGAAAGACAGAAAGACAGAAAGACAGAAAGACAGAAAGACAGAAAGACAGAAGACAGAAAGACAGAAAGACAGAAAGACAGAAAGACAGAAAGACAGAAAGACAGAAAGACAGAAAGACAGAAAGACAGAAAGACAGAAAGACAGAAAGACAGAAAGACAGAAAGACAGAAAGACAGAAAGACAGAAAGACAGAAAGACAGAAAGACAGAAAGACAGAAAGACAGAAAGACAGAAAGACAGAAAGACAGAAAGACAGAAAGACAGAAAGACAGAAAGACAGAAAGACAGAAAGACAGAAAGACAGAAAGACAGAAAGACAGAAAGACAGAAAGACAGAAAGACAGAAAGACAGAAAGACAGAAAGACAGAAAGACAGAAAGACAGAAAGACAGAAAGACAGAAAGACAGAAAGACAGAAAGACAGAAAGACAGAAAGACAGAAAGACAGAAAGACAGAAAGACAGAAAGACAGAAAGACAGAAAGACAGAAAGACAGAAAGACAGAAAGACAGAAAGACAGAAAGACAGAAAGACAGAAAGACAGAAAGACAGAAAGACAGAAAGACAGAAAGACAGAAAGACAGAAAGACAGAAAGACAGAAAGACAGAAAGACAGAAAGACAGAAAGACAGAAAGACAGAAAGACAGAAAGACAGAAAGACAGAAAGACAGAAAGACAGAAAGACAGAAAGACAGAAAGACAGAAAGACAGAAAGACAGAAAGACAGAAAGACAGAAAGACAGAAAGACAGAAAGACAGAAAGACAGAAAGACAGAAAGACAGAAAGACAGAAAGACAGAAAGACAGAAAGACAGAAAGACAGAAAGACAGAAAGACAGAAAGACAGAAAGACAGAAAGACAGAAAGACAGAAAGACAGAAAGACAGAAAGACAGAAAGACAGAAAGACAGAAAGACAGAAAGACAGAAAGACAGAAAGACAGAAAGACAGAAAGACAGAAAGACAGAAAGACAGAAAGACAGAAAGACAGAAAGACAGAAAGACAGAAAGACAGAAAGACAGAAAGACAGAAAGACAGAAAGACAGAAAGACAGAAAGACAGAAAGACAGAAAGACAGAAAGACAGAAAGACAGAAAGACAGAAAGACAGAAAGACAGAAAGACAGAAAGACAGAAAGACAGAAAGACAGAAAGACAGAAAGACAGAAAGACAGAAAGACAGAAAGACAGAAAGACAGAAAGACAGAAAGACAGAAAGACAGAAAGACAGAAAGACAGAAAGACAGAAAGACAGAAAGACAGAAAGACAGAAAGACAGAAAGACAGAAAGACAGAAAGACAGAAAGACAGAAAGACAGAAAGACAGAAAGACAGAAAGACAGAAAGACAGAAAGACAGAAAGACAGAAAGACAGAAAGACAGAAAGACAGAAAGACAGAAAGACAGAAAGACAGAAAGACAGAAAGACAGAAAGACAGAAAGACAGAAAGACAGAAAGACAGAAAGACAGAAAGACAGAAAGACAGAAAGACAGAAAGACAGAAAGACAGAAAGACAGAAAGACAGAAAGACAGAAAGACAGAAAGACAGAAAGACAGAAAGACAGAAAGACAGAAAGACAGAAAGACAGAAAGACAGAAAGACAGAAAGACAGAAAGACAGAAAGACAGAAAGACAGAAAGACAGAAAGACAGAAAGACAGAAAGACAGAAAGACAGAAAGACAGAAAGACAGAAAGACAGAAAGACAGAAAGACAGAAAGACAGAAAGACAGAAAGACAGAAAGACAGAAAGACAGAAAGACAGAAAGACAGAAAGACAGAAAGACAGAAAGACAGAAAGACAGAAAGACAGAAAGACAGAAAGACAGAAAGACAGAAAGACAGAAAGACAGAAAGACAGAAAGACAGAAAGACAGAAAGACAGAAAGACAGAAAGACAGAAAGACAGAAAGACAGAAAGACAGAAAGACAGAAAGACAGAAAGACAGAAAGACAGAAAGACAGAAAGACAGAAAGACAGAAAGACAGAAAGACAGAAAGACAGAAAGACAGAAAGACAGAAAGACAGAAAGACAGAAAGACAGAAAGACAGAAAGACAGAAAGACAGAAAGACAGAAAGACAGAAAGACAGAAAGACAGAAAGACAGAAAGACAGAAAGACAGAAAGACAGAAAGACAGAAAGACAGAAAGACAGAAAGACAGAAAGACAGAAAGACAGAAAGACAGAAAGACAGAAAGACAGAAAGACAGAAAGACAGAAAGACAGAAAGACAGAAAGACAGAAAGACAGAAAGACAGAAAGACAGAAAGACAGAAAGACAGAAAGACAGAAAGACAGAAAGACAGAAAGACAGAAAGACAGAAAGACAGAAAGACAGAAAGACAGAAAGACAGAAAGACAGAAAGACAGAAAGACAGAAAGACAGAAAGACAGAAAGACAGAAAGACAGAAAGACAGAAAGACAGAAAGACAGAAAGACAGAAAGACAGAAAGACAGAAAGACAGAAAGACAGAAAGACAGAAAGACAGAAAGACAGAAAGACAGAAAGACAGAAAGACAGAAAGACAGAAAGACAGAAAGACAGAAAGACAGAAAGACAGAAAGACAGAAAGACAGAAAGACAGAAAGACAGAAAGACAGAAAGACAGAAAGACAGAAAGACAGAAAGACAGAAAGACAGAAAGACAGAAAGACAGAAAGACAGAAAGACAGAAAGACAGAAAGACAGAAAGACAGAAAGACAGAAAGACAGAAAGACAGAAAGACAGAAAGACAGAAAGACAGAAAGACAGAAAGACAGAAAGACAGAAAGACAGAAAGACAGAAAGACAGAAAGACAGAAAGACAGAAAGACAGAAAGACAGAAAGACAGAAAGACAGAAAGACAGAAAGACAGAAAGACAGAAAGACAGAAAGACAGAAAGACAGAAAGACAGAAAGACAGAAAGACAGAAAGACAGAAAGACAGAAAGACAGAAAGACAGAAAGACAGAAAGACAGAAAGACAGAAAGACAGAAAGACAGAAAGACAGAAAGACAGAAAGACAGAAAGACAGAAAGACAGAAAGACAGAAAGACAGAAAGACAGAAAGACAGAAAGACAGAAAGACAGAAAGACAGAAAGACAGAAAGACAGAAAGACAGAAAGACAGAAAGACAGAAAGACAGAAAGACAGAAAGACAGAAAGACAGAAAGACAGAAAGACAGAAAGACAGAAAGACAGAAAGACAGAAAGACAGAAAGACAGAAAGACAGAAAGACAGAAAGACAGAAAGACAGAAAGACAGAAAGACAGAAAGACAGAAAGACAGAAAGACAGAAAGACAGAAAGACAGAAAGACAGAAAGACAGAAAGACAGAAAGACAGAAAGACAGAAAGACAGAAAGACAGAAAGACAGAAAGACAGAAAGACAGAAAGACAGAAAGACAGAAAGACAGAAAGACAGAAAGACAGAAAGACAGAAAGACAGAAAGACAGAAAGACAGAAAGACAGAAAGACAGAAAGACAGAAAGACAGAAAGACAGAAAGACAGAAAGACAGAAAGACAGAAAGACAGAAAGACAGAAAGACAGAAAGACAGAAAGACAGAAAGACAGAAAGACAGAAAGACAGAAAGACAGAAAGACAGAAAGACAGAAAGACAGAAAGACAGAAAGACAGAAAGACAGAAAGACAGAAAGACAGAAAGACAGAAAGACAGAAAGACAGAAAGACAGAAAGACAGAAAGACAGAAAGACAGAAAGACAGAAAGACAGAAAGACAGAAAGACAGAAAGACAGAAAGACAGAAAGACAGAAAGACAGAAAGACAGAAAGACAGAAAGACAGAAAGACAGAAAGACAGAAAGACAGAAAGACAGAAAGACAGAAAGACAGAAAGACAGAAAGACAGAAAGACAGAAAGACAGAAAGACAGAAAGACAGAAAGACAGAAAGACAGAAAGACAGAAAGACAGAAAGACAGAAAGACAGAAAGACAGAAAGACAGAAAGACAGAAAGACAGAAAGACAGAAAGACAGAAAGACAGAAAGACAGAAAGACAGAAAGACAGAAAGACAGAAAGACAGAAAGACAGAAAGACAGAAAGACAGAAAGACAGAAAGACAGAAAGACAGAAAGACAGAAAGACAGAAAGACAGAAAGACAGAAAGACAGAAAGACAGAAAGACAGAAAGACAGAAAGACAGAAAGACAGAAAGACAGAAAGACAGAAAGACAGAAAGACAGAAAGACAGAAAGACAGAAAGACAGAAAGACAGAAAGACAGAAAGACAGAAAGACAGAAAGACAGAAAGACAGAAAGACAGAAAGACAGAAAGACAGAAAGACAGAAAGACAGAAAGACAGAAAGACAGAAAGACAGAAAGACAGAAAGACAGAAAGACAGAAAGACAGAAAGACAGAAAGACAGAAAGACAGAAAGACAGAAAGACAGAAAGACAGAAAGACAGAAAGACAGAAAGACAGAAAGACAGAAAGACAGAAAGACAGAAAGACAGAAAGACAGAAAGACAGAAAGACAGAAAGACAGAAAGACAGAAAGACAGAAAGACAGAAAGACAGAAAGACAGAAAGACAGAAAGACAGAAAGACAGAAAGACAGAAAGACAGAAAGACAGAAAGACAGAAAGACAGAAAGACAGAAAGACAGAAAGACAGAAAGACAGAAAGACAGAAAGACAGAAAGACAGAAAGACAGAAAGACAGAAAGACAGAAAGACAGAAAGACAGAAAGACAGAAAGACAGAAAGACAGAAAGACAGAAAGACAGAAAGACAGAAAGACAGAAAGACAGAAAGACAGAAAGACAGAAAGACAGAAAGACAGAAAGACAGAAAGACAGAAAGACAGAAAGACAGAAAGACAGAAAGACAGAAAGACAGAAAGACAGAAAGACAGAAAGACAGAAAGACAGAAAGACAGAAAGACAGAAAGACAGAAAGACAGAAAGACAGAAAGACAGAAAGACAGAAAGACAGAAAGACAGAAAGACAGAAAGACAGAAAGACAGAAAGACAGAAAGACAGAAAGACAGAAAGACAGAAAGACAGAAAGACAGAAAGACAGAAAGACAGAAAGACAGAAAGACAGAAAGACAGAAAGACAGAAAGACAGAAAGACAGAAAGACAGAAAGACAGAAAGACAGAAAGACAGAAAGACAGAAAGACAGAAAGACAGAAAGACAGAAAGACAGAAAGACAGAAAGACAGAAAGACAGAAAGACAGAAAGACAGAAAGACAGAAAGACAGAAAGACAGAAAGACAGAAAGACAGAAAGACAGAAAGACAGAAAGACAGAAAGACAGAAAGACAGAAAGACAGAAAGACAGAAAGACAGAAAGACAGAAAGACAGAAAGACAGAAAGACAGAAAGACAGAAAGACAGAAAGACAGAAAGACAGAAAGACAGAAAGACAGAAAGACAGAAAGACAGAAAGACAGAAAGACAGAAAGACAGAAAGACAGAAAGACAGAAAGACAGAAAGACAGAAAGACAGAAAGACAGAAAGACAGAAAGACAGAAAGACAGAAAGACAGAAAGACAGAAAGACAGAAAGACAGAAAGACAGAAAGACAGAAAGACAGAAAGACAGAAAGACAGAAAGACAGAAAGACAGAAAGACAGAAAGACAGAAAGACAGAAAGACAGAAAGACAGAAAGACAGAAAGACAGAAAGACAGAAAGACAGAAAGACAGAAAGACAGAAAGACAGAAAGGCAGAAAGGCAGAAAGGCAGAAAGGCAGAAAGGCAGAAAGGCAGAAAGGCAGAAAGGCAGAAAGGCAGAAAGGCAGAAAGGCAGAAAGGCAGAAAGGCAGAAAGGCAGAAAGGCAGAAAGGCAGAAAGGCAGAAAGGCAGAAAGGCAGAAAGGCAGAAAGGCAGAAAGGCAGAAAGGCAGAAAGGCAGAAAGGCAGAAAGGCAGAAAGGCAGAAAGGCAGAAAGGCAGAAAGGCAGAAAGGCAGAAAGGCAGAAAGGCAGAAAGGCAGAAAGGCAGAAAGGCAGAAAGGCAGAAAGGCAGAAAGGCAGAAAGGCAGAAAGGCAGAAAGGCAGAAAGGCAGAAAGGCAGAAAGGCAGAAAGGCAGAAAGGCAGAAAGGCAGAAAGGCAGAAAGGCAGAAAGGCAGAAAGGCAGAAAGGCAGAAAGGCAGAAAGGCAGAAAGGCAGAAAGGCAGAAAGGCAGAAAGGCAGAAAGGCAGAAAGGCAGAAAGGCAGAAAGGCAGAAAGGCAGAAAGGCAGAAAGGCAGAAAGGCAGAAAGGCAGAAAGGCAGAAAGGCAGAAAGGCAGAAAGGCAGAAAGGCAGAAAGGCAGAAAGGCAGAAAGGCAGAAAGGCAGAAAGGCAGAAAGGCAGAAAGGCAGAAAGGCAGAAAGGCAGAAAGGCAGAAAGGCAGAAAGGCAGAAAGGCAGAAAGGCAGAAAGGCAGAAAGGCAGAAAGGCAGAAAGGCAGAAAGGCAGAAAGGCAGAAAGACAGAAAGACAGAAAGGCAGAAAGACAGAAAGACAGAAAGACAGAAAGACAGAAAGACAGAAAGACAGAAAGACAGAAAGACAGAAAGACAGAAAGACAGAAAGACAGAAAGACAGAAAGACAGAAAGACAGAAAGACAGAAAGACAGAAAGACAGAAAGACAGAAAGACAGAAAGACAGAAAGACAGAAAGACAGAAAGACAGAAAGACAGAAAGACAGAAAGACAGAAAGACAGAAAGACAGAAAGACAGAAAGACAGAAAGACAGAAAGACAGAAAGACAGAAAGACAGAAAGACAGAAAGACAGAAAGACAGACAGACAGACAGACAGACAGACAGACAGACAGACAGACAGACAGACAGGCAAACAGGCAGACAGGCAGGCAGACAGGCAGACACACATATATATTTATATATATTTTTATATATATATATATATATATATATATATATATATATATATATATATATATATATATATATATATATATATATATATATATATATATATATATATATATATATATATATATATATATATATATATATATATATATATATATATATATATATATATATATATATATGCGGTGGTGTAATCGGAAACGCATCTGATCGGAGATAAGAAGTTGTGGTTTCGAGTCCCACCTGCTGGACTTTATTTTTCGTAAATTTCTAATTACCTATTTCCCTAGTTAGTACATTTTTCAATCGTCAGCTCACCATTTACTGCTTGAAATAGATATATACCTATACAAAACTCGTACAAACTGGAGCACTAATAAAATCCCTTAAGGAGCTCTGAAAGTATATGCAGCAATCTTCGAGCACGCAGGAAAAAGCAAAAAGCGAAAGATTACGGGCTCGAATCTCAGTACAACCAGCAGGTCATTCGTTGTTAAATACAAGCGTATTATATAGAAGATTCAACTAGAGACATTGTTGATGTAATCCTACACTAGCGCGTCGTCGTAGGTTTCTCCTTTTATCTTTTTTAGTCCGGAATTACGTACGCAATCTGCAATAAGTAATTTTTCACATGATTTGTCATGTTTTCTGTGAAAGTATGAAATTGAGTCAACTAAGCCTAAAATTGAGTATTTTCAGTTTCGTGTGTAAGAATATCGGTCACACGCTCACAGAAATGCAAAAGCAATGCTCAGTGGTACAGTAACTTAATTTAGCCCGACATGAGGTTTTCGATACGATTTTTTGGTTTCAGAGTCATAGTTTCATCTATTTATGTGCAAATTAAAATTAGGGTGGTCCTAAAATGGGCGAAATAAAAAGAAAATTTTTTTATTTGCAGAAGTAACTGTATACATTCTTCGGCACAGTTGTAGATTAACTAATTTCATGCACCTACAAAAAAACTCTTTTGTAGCTGTTAAATTGATCGAAATACAGCAATTTTACGTGACTGGCTTAGAGTGTGTTCCGAAAAAACAGTTCTTTTTCAGTTAATAACAGTGTATTCTTCGGATGGCCTCAAGAGCTTAAAAATATGTTTTTATTGAACGTTTTATCGGAATATATATAGTTTGCTGCTTGTCTTTCAGTCACGCGCACGACAAACGAAAGTTACTCAAATTGTCTTTCGCCCAAGCAAACTCTGAACCTGAGGTACACTAAAGTTTGTTATTTTTTCATCTGTAGCAACGCAAACACTTCTGTTCTGACTACAAGTTACCTTTGCTTTAAGTCCTCCACTCACCTCCTCTCGCCTGGTATGAAGCCAGTCGAGTCGTAAGGAAATCAAAGCCAACTGCGTTTTAACTAATATTCGGCACACGTGTTAAATCAGCACATGGCTAAAGGTTCTGATGCAGGTGCATCGGCAAAACCGCCAAAAACGTAATAAATGGCGGAAGGCAATTTTTTTTTTGTTCATCTATAATTTATTTGACACGGCACAAATACAATTCAATGTTTAACGGCGCCAATTATATCTGGTAGCTTACTTTCTAAAGTATCTTAATAACTAAAAGCAATTTTTTTATCCTCGCTGCCGACTACGAGCTGAAACTAAATGTAACTTAAAGCTATAATATTTTGCATTAAAAGCACTGGTTTACTGTATGATGGTTTTCATTGCCATAGGTAAGCACATGTTCCGCTGCTGGGCCAAAATATTACGGACTGGCATATTGGGTTGTCTCCCTCGGGCCTTGAGATTATCGTGCGGGTCTGATTGCTGTTTCGGATCCGGGGTCTTAACGTGTTCTTGTCGTTAGGCTGGATGCAGGCGGAAGGGGGTAGGACTAAACTGGGGCGTGGATGGATTTCGGGAAACGTATATAAGGGACATGTAGGATAGGTCACGGCTCGCCAAGACATCACGAACAGGAACAGCCGACTGCCTACCTTCGGCCTGCAGGGAAGCTATTAATTTAGACCTGGCGTCACGGTGTGCAGGGCATGACCAAACAACGTGCTCTATGTCGTGATAACCTTCACCACAGGCACAGATACCACTTTCCCCGAGCCCAACACGACGGAGATGCGCGTCAAATCTATAGTGATTGGACATAAGCCGGGACATCACGCAAATGAAATCCCGACCTACATCCAACCCCTTGAACCACGGGTTCGTCGACACCTTGGGTATAATGGAATGTAACCACCTTCCCAGTTCCCCTCTGGTCCAAGCATTTTGATGATGATCGTATTCTGACGTACAAATGCAAAAAATTCATTAAAGGCAATTGGTCTTTCATAAATATCACCGTTTGTTGCGCCCACCTTAGCCAAAGAGTCCGCTTTCTCATTACCCGGTATCGAGCAGTGAGAAGGGACCCACGCTCAGGTAATCTGATACGATTTTTCGGATAAAGCACTCAGATGTTCCCGTATTTTCCCCAGGAAATACGGAGAGTGCTTAACATCTTTCATCGATCGGAGAGCCTCAATGGAACTGAGACTGTCCGTAAAGATGAAATAATGGTCCGTGGGCATTTTTTCGATAATCCCTAGGGTGTACTGAATTGCAGCCAATTCTGCGACGTAAACAGAAGCAGGATTATCAAGCTTATGGGAGACGGTTAAATTGTTATTGAAAATACCGAAGCCAGTGGACCCATCAAGAAGTGATCCGTCAGTGTAGAACATATTGTCGCAGTTGATGTTTCGATATTTATTGGAAAAAATTTTGGGGATCTGCTGCACGCGTAAATGATCCGGGATTCCACGAGTTTCTTCTATCATGGATGTATCGAAAAACACAGTAGAATCAGAAGTATTTGATAAATCGACACGATTTGGAATATTCGATGAAGGGTTAATATTATGGGACATGTGATTGAAATACAATGTCATAAAACGGGTTTGAGAATTGAGTTCGATTAACCTTTCAAAATTTTCAATCACAGGACGGTTCAAGACCTCACATTTGATAAGAATGCGAGAAGACAGGCTCCAGAAGCGGTTTTTCAATGGTAGTACTCCAGCTAAGACCTCCAAACTCATCGTATGGGTCGACTGCATGCAACCCAAGGCGATACGCAAACAACGATATTGTATTCGCTCCAGTTTGATCAAATGTGTGTTTGCTGCGGAGCGGAAGCAGAAACACCCGTACTCAATGACAGACAATATCGTTGTTTGGTAAAGCCTGATAAGGTCTCCTGGGTGGGCTCCCCACCATTGTCCGGTTATTGTACGAAGAAAATTCACTCTTTGTTGACATTTTTTCATCAGATACCTAACGTGACAACCCCAGGTGCCTTTAGAGTCGAACCAGACACCAAGATATTTGTGTACCAAAACCTGAGAAATCGTTTTACCCATTAATTGTGTTTGAAGCTGAGCAGGTTCATGCTTCCTAGAAAAAATTACTATCTCAGTCTTCTCCGGAGAGAATTCGATACCTAGCTGTAAAGCCCAAGCAGACAAATTGTCCAAGGTATCTTGCAATGGTCCTTGCAAATCGGCAGCTTTGGCTCCTGTAACAGAGATTACACTGTCGTCTGCAAGTTGTCTTATCGTGCATGAATTTGCCAGACATTCGTCGATGTCATTTACATAAAAGTTGTAAAGAAGGGGGCTTAAACATGAGCCCTGGGGAAGACCCATGTAGCTAATGCGAAAAGCTGCCAAATCGCCATGCGTAAAATGCATGTGCTTTTCGGACAACAAATTGTGCAAAAAATTGTTTAAAATTGGAGAAAATCCTTGCCGGTGAAGTTTACCCGAAAGAATGTCAATAGAAACGGAATCAAAAGCCCCCTTAATGTCCAAGAACGCAGACGCCATTTGTTCTTCGCGAGCATACGCCAGCTGAATATCTGTTGAAAGCAACGCAAGACAATCATTCGTCCCTTTGGCACGGCGGAAGCCAAATTGAGTATCTGATAGTAGACCATTTGATTCGACCCAGTGGTCTAAACGACGGAGTATCATTTTTTGCATCAATTTCCGGATACAGGATAGCATTGCAATCGGCCTATAAGAGTTGTGATCAGAAGCTGGTTTCCCTGGTTTTTGGATGGCGATCACCTTCACTTGCCTCCAATCCTGCGGTACAATGTTTTGCTCCAGGAACTTATTGAACAAGTTCAACAAGCGCCTCTTGGCATTGCCGGGTAGATTCTTCAACAAGTTGAATTTGATTCTATCTAACCCAGGCGCGGTATTGTTACAGGATAGGAGGTCAACTGAAAATTCTGCCATCGTGAAAGGTGATTCTATCGCGTCGTGGCCCGGAGACGCATCGCGAACAATATTTTGCTTAGGAACAGAGTCCGGACATACTCTCCTGGCAAAATCAAATATCCACCGACTTGAAGACTCCTCGCTTTCGTTGACCGTTACGCGATTCCGCATTCTTCGGGCTGTGTTCCAAAGAGTGCTCATCGATGTCTCCCTCGACGTCTCGTTCACGAACCGACGCCAATATCCGCGTTTCTTTGCTTTGGCCAAACTTTTAAGCTTGGTATCAAGCTCCGAATACCGTAAATAGTCGCCAGATATACCTCCCTTCTGGAAGGCCAAAAACGCGTCGGATCTTTGCGTGTAGACATCGGAGCACTCTTTGTCCCACCACGGAGTGGGAGGCCGTTCTTTGATCGTTACGCCGGGATATTTCTTCGTTTGGGCTTGCAACGCGGCGTCGAGAATCAAGCCCGCGAGGAGGTTGTATTCTTCAAGTGGTGGATGATGTTGAATCGACTCGACCGCTTTTGAAATCATTTCCTCGTATAACTTCCAATCGACATTCCGTGTGTGGTCATACGGAATGTCAATTGGTCGCATGCGAGTTGACCCGTTATTAATTGAAATAAGAATAGGTGAATGGTCGCTACCGTGAGGATCGAGGATCTCTTTCCATGTGCAATCCAACCGTAGCGACGTCGAACATAAGGATAGATCCAAAGCGCTTGGGCGCGCTGGAGGTTTCGGGATACGTGTCATTTCACCGTTGTTTAAAATAGTCATGTCGAAGTCATCGCAAAGGTTATAGATTAAAGAGGAGCGGATATCATTGTAAGGGGAACCCCAAGCCACGCCATGAGAGTTGAAGTCTCCCAAAATCAAACGTGGCGAGGGAAGAAGTTCTATTAAATCAAAGAGCAGCCGTTGCCCAACCTGTGCTCTGGGAGGAATATATATTGAGGCAATACAAAGCTCTTTACCATGTATTGTCATTTGACATGCGACAACTTCGATGCCTGGAATCGAGGGGAGGTTAATACGATAGAAAGAATAGCACTTTTTAATCCCTAAAAGTACTCCTCCATATGGGGTGTCTCGATCAAGGCGAATAATATTAAAATCATGGAAGTTGAGATGAGTGCGTCTTGAACTGTCCTACAGATCAGACGTTTTTTCGGTTGCTTGTGGACTGGTCTTTGACTGCCTATAGCTTCAAAGTTGTGTTTTGTCAGTGTGTCTTTTAAAGATTACCTGAAAGTTATTTCCCATCATTCTTTCTCAAGACTACCTACTTTTGAATTTAACATTTGTTTTAACTTTTTTCGTATCACCTGAAATGGCTGGACGGAAAAAGAAACCTCGCATCGCTGCGGGGAGGAAAAGAGAGGCATCTCTTTCTGACACTTCGAGTGTCTGTAGTGAGAATCCTTTTGATATTTTGCCTGAGCAAGAAGCTGGTGAAATGGAAGTTATTAATAATGAAACTATACAAAATATAAAATCTTTAAAAAAGGAGAAAGTTCCACCTATTGTGGTAACTATTTCTTCTGAATTTAATATATTCAAAAAGGAACTTTCAACGTTTGTTTCTGACGTTAAAGTTACCTATCAAATTGGCCGTAGAGGTGAATGCCGCTTATTAGCCGACTCAGTAAAGGGTCGTGATCGTCTTGTTCAGTATTTAACTGACAAGATGTACAAATTTTTTACATATGACACCAAGAACACCAAGCCGTTCAAGGTTGTCTTGAAAGGTCTCACCAACGATCAAACCGTTGATGAGATCAAACTTACTTTAACAGAATTACTTGGCATAGCCCCTACCCAAGTAATTCTAATGAAACAAAAATCACGAGGCGAAAACAGTCAGAGAACTGGAATTTCCCTTGTTAATTATTTAATTCATTTTAACCGCAATGAGGTTAACAACTTAAAAATTTTTGAAAAAGCACATGCTTTGTATAATGTGCGTGTAAAGTGGGAAATTTATAGGAAGTATGGCGGAGGTGAAAAGCATATCACCCAATGCCGTACTTGCCAACGTTATGGCCATGGTTCCAAATTCTGTAACATGGACCAAAAATGTCCTAATTGTGGAGACTCTTCTCACAAAAAGGACACATGTCCTGTGAAAGAGAGTAAAAATTTTCGCTGTGCGAATTGTAACGGCAACCATATGTCAAATTTTTATCAATGCCCAGTCCGTTTAGCAATTGTTAAGGCAAGGCAAGGTAAACAAAATTCAATTTCTCAATTAAAACCAACTTCAAAACAAAATTCTCCAAGCGTACCAGTGACGCATAGTTTACCTACTCCTTTGCATACCCGTTTAACTTATGCACAGGTTACAGGTAGTTCGAACATTATACCGCCTAGTGTTGGTAGTTCGAAAATGACCGTTAATATGGGTAAGCAAAACAGGCTAGAAAATAATTGTACACCTATCACTCCAGCTAATATTGCTGCCGAAAATATTTTTTCTAATGTCAACTGCCTGGGGCCTATTACGGCAGGTAAACTTTCTTTTTTGCAACAGGCAATGTTCGATCTTATGAACGCCATGTTGCAGGCAAAATCAATGTTTGAAGCCATTCAAATAGGCACAAATTTTACTATTAAAATTGTTTCTAATTTAAAATTTAGCAATGATTTTAAATTAAACAATTAAAACATTAAATTGGAATGCTCGCTCATTGAAGGCCAATGAGAATGAGCTTTTTAACTTTTTAACAGTAAATAATGTGCATATTGCAATTATTACTGAAACATTTTTGAAACCTAACATAAAATTAAAATATGATCCCAATTACGTGGTTCATAGATATGATAGGATTCAGGGTTCCGTGCTCTTCCCCATCTTGAGACGAAAGTTATTGAAACTTTGGGAATTGAAGTTCAAACTGAACTTGGGATTTTATTTATTGCCGCAGCATATTTACCATTTCAATGCACACGCGAGCTCAAAAATTATTTTAAAGGTGATTTACAAAAACTCACCAGAAATCGTTCGAAATTTTTCATAATCGGCGATTTTAACGCTAAACATCGTTCATGGAATAATTCTCAAAGTAATTCCAATGGCAAAATTTTATTCAACGATTGTTCTTCAGGATACTATTCTATTTTGTCTCCGAATAGTCCTACATGCTTTTCTTCTGTAAGAAACCCTTCAACAATTGATTTGGTGCTTACAGATCAAAGTCATGTATGTAGTGATTTGATCACACATGCTGACTTTGATTCTGATCATCTTCCAATAACTTTTTCTTTATCACATGAATCAGTTTTAAGCCCTATGAGCTCTGTTTTTAATTATAACAAGGCTAATTGGGAAAGATACAAAACTCATATTGAGAGAAATTTCAATAATGAGCTTGATTTGCAAAACGAAGTGAATATTGATTCCGCTTTGGACGCATTAAAATGTGCAATTGTTGATGCCAGGAATTATTCTGTTCCAAAGGCTCAAGTGAAATTTGATTCACCAATAATTGACGAAAATCTTCAACTTCTAATTCGTTTGAAAAATGTCCGCAGACGTCAATATCAACGTTCTCGTGACCCTGTTTTTAAAACTATTTATAAAGATTTACAGAAAGAGATTAAACATAGATTTACTCTTCTGAGAAATCAAAATTTTGAGACTAAAGTTGAAAAATTGAAACCATATTCAAAACCATTTTGGAAGCTGTCGAAGATTCTTAAGAAACCTTCGAAGCCTATTCCAGTTTTAAAAGATGGTGAACGTTTTCTTGTATCCAATGAACAAAAGGCTCAAAGACTTGCTCAGCAGTTTGAGAGTGTTCATAACTCAAATTTGAATTTTGTGAGTCCAATTGAAAATGAAGTCACACGTCAATTTGATTTAATTTCTTCCCAGAATTTTTTACCTGCAGAAATAATTGAAACTAACTTGAATGAGATTAAATCAATTATTAAAAATTTCAAAAATATGAAAGCACCTGGTGACGATGGAATCTTTAATATACTAATCAAACATCTCCCTGAGAGCACAATGGAATTTTTAGTAAAAATTTTCAATTGCTGCTTCAAAATTGCATATTTTCCCAAATTATGGAAAAATGCAAAAATTACTCCCATTTTAAAACCGGGTAAGAACCCAGCTGAAGTTTCAAGTTATCGACCAATCAGTTTGCTTTCTTCAATAAGTAAACTGTTTGAGAGAATTATTCTTAACAGAATGATGTCACACATCAACGAAAATTCAATTTTTGCAAATGAACAGTTTGGATTTCGCCATGGGCATTCCACAACTTATCAATTGCTCAGAGTTACTAATATGATACGAGCTAACAAATCTGAAGGTTATTCCACTGGAGCTGCTCTTTTAGACATAGAAAAAGCATTCGACAGTGTTTGGCATAAAGGTTTGATTGCGAAATTGCAAACTTTCAATTTTCCTAATCAAAATTTTAAAAAATTATCTTACTGATCGAACTCTGCAGGTTGTCTATCAGAATTCAAAATCTGATAGATTTCCTGTCAGAGCAGGTGTACCTCAAGGTTCAGTCTTGGGTCCAGTCCTGTACAACATATTCACTTCAGATCTTCCTGATTTGCCTCCAGGATGCACAAAGTCATTGTTCTGCGATGACACAAGCATTTCCGTAAAAGGAAAAAGTCTTCGTGTCATATGCAGTCGATTGCAGAAAAGTTTAGATATTTTTTCTTCCTACTTGCAAAAGTGGAAAATCTCTCCCAATGCTTCTAAAACTCAAATGATATTTTTTCCGCATAAGCCTAGGGCTTCTTTCCTCAAGCTAAACAATAATCACGTTGTCAAGATGAATGGGGTTATTTTAAGTTGGTGTGACAAGGTTAAGTACTTGGGACTAATTTATGATAAAAAACTTATTTTCAAAGAGCACATTGAGAGTATACAAGCCAAGTGCATCAAATATACGAGATGTTTATATCCTCTCATTAACAGGAATTCTAAACTTTGTTTAAAGAACAAACTTTTGATTTACAAACAAATTTTTAGACCAGCAATGCTTTATGCTGTACCGATCTGGTCAAGTTGCTGTTCAACAAGGAAGAAAACGCTTCAAAGGATTCAGAGTAAAATTCTGAAAATGATTTTGAAGCGTCCTCCTTGGTTTGGTACACTCGAATTACATAGACTTACTGGTGTTGAACCATTAGAAGCTATGTCAAATAAAATTATTAACAATTTTTGACAAAAATCGTTGCAATCCTCAATTGCTACGATAAGCTCTCTTTATAGCCAATAAGCTAGGAATTAAGTTAGTTGTAAGTTTACATCCCCTTTTCTGACAAGTAGGTTTAAATCCCTACGAATGATAAGTCCTAATTGCGAAAGCAAACAAATCCTAACAATTAAAATTACAAATTTCTAACAGTGTTGAGAAGTCACCATTTGTGATTGGACACACATACTCATTATTTACTAATATTTATCATAAATACTTAAGCTACTAACAAATCCCCCCTTAAAAAAAAAATGGAAGTTGAGATCAATATTTGAAGTAAGCCAAGTTTCACAAAGGGAAAATGCATCGCATTTGTTTTTATTTATCAAAACTTTAAACGAATCAATTTTTGGTAAAATACTTCTAGAATTCCACTGTAAGACAGAGATAGAATCCTTCATATACGCAGTTGAATTAGGCATCGAAAGATACAATCGCTGCAAGGAGGGGCCATTGGGCAGTCAACTGCTTCAAAAATGATCTAACTGTTGGGAGGAATGCTGTAAGAAAAATTTTAATTGGATCGGGTACATTGAAAGTTTCAAAAATCCAGTCCACAATGTCAGGAAATTTCACTAATCCAGAGTTTGTTTCATAAACTGGGAGTGCAAAAGGAACAACTGGGGTTTTAGATGTTCCTGGCAGTGCTGGGAACTCCTTCTGGGACTTTAAATTTGCAAGCCCAGGAGGAGTTTGCTTCGGTTTTTCCGCAGCACTGTTTGGTTTGTTTGTAACTTTCATTTCACTTTGAGAAATCTTAGGACCTTTTCTGGGAAGTTTAGGAGAGGAAATATTTTTCCTCTTTCTAGACTCCCCAGGATTGGCGTAAGATGTTCCCGCTGGTGAATCGTCAGAATCGGTTTCATCAGAGGACAACAGATCAAAAGGGTTTGATGTAATGGGAGAAGTGGTAACGGTCTTCTTCAGCATCTCAGCGTAGGAACGCTTCGAACGCTCTTTGAGAGACCTCTTTATTTTATCCCTGCGCTGCATGTACACCGCACATGTCGAGAGCTCATGCTGACTCTCCCCACAGTGAATGCATTTTTCAGCATTTTTACTGCAGGAATCATCCGCATGATTCTCCCCACAGTTGCCACAACGTGCCTTATTGCAGCAGTAGGCGGCGGTGTGGCCTAGCTGCTTACAATTCAGGCAGTTCATGACGCGAGGCACATATAATCGCACAGGGAGACGAACCCGGTGGATCAAGACGTGGCTTGGTAGTGCTGACCCGGCGAACGTAACTCGAAACGAGTCTGACGGAGTGTATACTGTTTTGCCACCGATGATCGATGCTGACCGCAGTTGCTTGCAGTCGAGCACCTTTACATCGGGACATGTGTTGTTCTTAAAGCACCCTTTGGCATTTTGCAATATACACTCGACGGACAGACTCGAATCGGTTATGACACCGTCGATCTCCACGTCTCGTGCGGGTTTGTAAACGCGATACTCGCGTTTGAAGAGCTCAGAGCAAGCTATATCGTTGGCCTCTTTCAGGTTACTGACCACGACACGGAGCTTGTTAGGCCGGACCTTGGAAATTTCGGTCACGGCCTTGTACTCCTTCGTCAGGTCTTTAGAAATCTGCAAGATGTTCAACTGTTTTGATTTCGGTCCCGCCTTTGGCCGAAAATAGACAGTATAGCTGCCCTGGGCTCCGTCTGGGTAAAGCCTGGGGCGAGGGGGGACTGAAGAATGAACAGGGGAGGGGGTAACAGAAGGGTCAGGGTCAGAGGGATTCGAGGATGGTGGCGCGGGAGGCGAGGGATCTACATCCATCCCGCTAAGTCTAGCGCACTAGCGCCGACAAGAGCACGTTCCTTTTTACTTCTCCCTTCCAGTAAGGTTGGTTGTCCGATCGTTCGAAGTTGCAGCCGTTACAGCCACCAGCAGCGAGCCAGGTGTGAGATCACTCCACACAGCGATACAACTCAACTGTCAACTGATGGCTTCTTCTTTTTCCTCTTTTGTGTCTCGTCCACTGCTGTAGCACAATTCAGCCAGCAGCCAAATCGGCTTACGCACCAGCTGGCAGTCACGATGCGAAACAGATGCACAAAGGCGCGACCTTGAACCCGGATTTATTTCACTCGACCAAGCAAACAATGCCAACACTTGTTCACACGTCTTTTGTTTTATATTCTATCGGAGCGATCACCAAACACGTCCGATACTGATGCGTGTTCGGCACAGAATGCCAAGTCAATCACATTTAAAAAATAGTAAATCGTTAGAAAACAATTTTTCGAAAATACTCAAATAATGGAGAAAGAGTCTTTAGATATTGAAGAAAACAGCTGTGCAGTGGATCCGTATAAGAAGCGAGATGCAGATTCGTTTTCGAATAAGCAAATTCAGGGTTGTCGATATTGAAAGTAGAATATCGATATTTGTTTTATCTATATTGAAACCAGCATCGATATTGATATTGTTATTACGCAGCGGTATCGATATTTTATCGTTATTTTTACACGCGGTTTTTTGTTTGGCTTTCAGTTAGGCCTGAAACAAGCTGAACGTCAACGGGAGCGATCGGGCGAGATCTTTCCGTAAGTTAATAAACAGCCGTGAGTAGAGCTGTCTCCTAATCGTCACTGATCCATTCACTAATCACCAGCCAGTTACTGAAGCATCCTACCTGAGCATTAGGGTTTGCAATATTCCCGGGAATCGATTTCCCGTGAAACAGGAATGAAAAATCGCATTTCCCAGGAATTCCCGGGAACTGGGAACTGACAAATTCTTTAGCAAATTGATATTTTAAATGAAGTTCATCTGTGAAAGGTAACAAAAAATTGTTTAAAATTTCATTCTCAGTCCGCATGAAAAACAAAAAAAAAAACAAATGAAATATGAAACATTTTTAAGTTAACATAAAAAATTCGTGATCGCTTTTTGTAGCATATATTTGCAGAAGAGGAGAATTGAAGGTATTCATGCTGCGAACGTCGCTTCAGATCCGCTGACAATTTTCCGTTAAGCTCAAAAATTTTATTTCGTTCTGTAAAACTTTGCTCAAGTCTGCTGAATCACCGCTAATGTTTGAATTCTAGGATTCTTTCAAATCACCGATTACAGATTTTGCTACACTTAATTGAAAACTGGTGTCCAATTCTTTCAGTTTGTTGAAGAGAAAACTGAGTGTTAAGGCCAAAACACAATGGATACGTTGCGGCTGCGTTTGCGGCAATTTGACAGTTAGCCCATACATTTTCTGTCAAAACGCAAACGTATCCATTGTGTTCGGGCCTTTAGGCAGGCATTGGACGCGGAAAATATTTGCTATATTCGCTACGGACCTTTTGGGCAAAATGTTTTTTACACTTCAGTAAATATTTACTGTTTACTTGAGCGGTAGCAATCCTATTCGCTTTTTTTTATTTAAATATATTTGACCGAGCACCCGGAAGGAAACGATAGAATATTAAATAATCAGTTCAATACGACTCAAAATAAGTCAGTCTCAGAGCATTTGAAGGCTTACTAATTAACATGCAAAGATGGTTTTTACATTGAAATACTATACTGACTTTGAGTTTTATTAAATGATTTATTTCAGGTCGCACCAGTTTGACGTATTTAATTTTATTGCAATATTGCATAAGAAACTATAGTGAATCATACAAGATTTTTCGTGGAACTCGGGAATCCCGGGATCCGGGAATCCAAGGAAAAGCTATTTCCCGGGAAATCGTTCCCGGGATTGCAAACACTACTGAACATTCCTGTTATCGCTTATGTAACACCGATTTTTTACTGAAATTCATCGATCCATCGATTCATTCTGCCATCCCAATGCAACACCAATGTGGTGGTTATTACCCCGAAAAGTTCCACGTGTTCCAGAAATTCGCTCTATACATGCTGTCAATAAAAGTGTAAATATGGCAACCATATTTCTGTCAAACTGCTTACATTTTCCATCTACCACTTATTGATTCTAGTATCAGCAATTCTGGTACCCACTTTTTAGTTGGTTTGCCCTAAAACAGCTGAGATAGAGTAAACATTCTATAATTGATATTGACTTATTTTCGAATAAATATTTTTATTTTTTTCAGCACTATGTGCGCTTTCAATGAATATCTTATATTGTGTGTAAGCATTTTGAATTTAATTTTGATGCCATGATGAATTTATGATTGGTAGGCAAAATTTTGAAGGCAGCACTCCCCTGATGGCAACCGACAATATCGGACAGCAATATCGAGCCGCAGTATCGGAATATCGATAATATCAAACGCAGCAATATCGTTGAAAAATATCAATATTGTGCTAGGCAGATATCGATAATATCAAATATCGATAAAATATCAGCAACCCTATAAGCAATCAATCCACGCGTTTTCATGATCTACTGAATAAAGGATTTATCGCAGTTTAGATGAATAATTAAGTTTTAAACCAGCGCTGACCTTCTTCATCGAATTATCGATAGTGTCATAGTGACATATTGCACTTCAACTCGATATTTAAAAAAAAAAATATCATTTAAATACCAACTTTTAATAGTCCAAAATACATTTGAAAGTGGCTAGCCACTACGGGCCAACTAGTTGAAAAATAAAAACTCTTCTCCTATAAAATTTATCGACAATGTTTTGAAGTAGAATACTTCTCTCAAGAAGTTCGGCTACATAGGGATGTGAAATGAAAATCTAAAACCGAAAAAAGTGAAAAATATGTCCAATTTCAAATGCTAATAAATCGGTTAGTATTCGATGGATTTCCTTCGTTCTTGCAGCAATAGATTGGAAAATCTTCTAAGATTCTTCCCAAAATAAGATAATTGTAATTTTATTATTCACACTATTGTACTATTGTCAAAAACGAAAAATTCGACCTCTGATTGGTCGTTATATGCTTGCTTCCCAAGCACGGTCGACAGGATCATATACCTTGCAATTGAAAACATGCTATTTGGCCTATATAAGAGCCTGTTTCAGCCGGAGCCGCTCATAATAGTTCTAGACAGCGACAACAGCAGTCGTCCTTCCTTAGCAGCAGCACTAGCCCTGTGGTTGGTCACCACGTCTCAGGAGCAGCGCGGTTTTTCTCAGCGTGTGTCGCCAGACAGCCATTATTCACCCCGTGTTGGGGCAGCATGAAGATTGCCATCAGGAAATCCAATCTCGGAAATCAAAATGCCTTTTTCAAGGCAAATAAACAAGTCATTGAAAGTTAATAATTTTTGTCAACGCAAGCAAGCATTCTGTGTTGCATCCTAGCAATTTAAATTTGTCGCACCCGTCTAATTTACTGAATGTGAAATAGCTTCCACAGTGCATGTTGTCCGTGTATCTTGATTCCCCCAATGTTAGGGCAGTTCAAAGGTTGTTATTAGCAACCGATTTTGAATCGCAAAATGCTTTTTTTCAAGGCAAATAAAAAAATAATTGAAGGTTAATAATTTTCTGGCATTAACACAAGCAGACATTCTGTGCGGGATGCAATCAAATTCTTTTGTAGTTGTCTAGTTTTCACTTTATTTAGTAAACCCCCCGCTGTAGGGGCAGCGCAAAGGCTGCGATCAGCATAACCGACATTGAATAATAAACTGCCCTGTTAGAACGCATTCACAAAAGCAGTTAGTTCGACTATGTAGAGCTAATATGAAGTCGATTCAATCAATCAGCATAAACAGAATTTTGTCGTCTCCCAGCTGCCAAGTTGCAACATGATGCAACACGCAACAGCGAGCAAACGAAATCGCTTGATGTTACAAACCGCAAAAAGATACGGGTTAAAACCGTTGCGTGTGTGAGAGCACCACCGGTTTTTATTCGCTGGATACAAAAATCAAATGCGAATCGTGGAATAATTCGTCTGAAGAACATAAGGAAATGGTAAACCTGAACTGAAAGGCGTGGCCTATTACGTAGCACCCTTCGGCTATAAAAGAGTGTTTCTGGGAAAACTATCTACATTCATTAGTCGGAAGGTGAACTGGATGGACCGTCCACAACGTTGACAGCAGTAACAGCGGATATCGGCACTCAGCAGTAACAGACCATAGCAGTCGGTTGCGCCTGTGGTTGCCTTCAAATTTAACAAATCACTTACCCTGTGGTTGGTCATCACGGCTCAGGAGCAGCGCGGTTCTTCTCAGCGTGTGTCGCCAGACTGCCATTATTCCCCCCGTGTTGGGGCAGCATGAAGATTGCCATCAGGAAATCCAATTTTAAACATCAAAATGCTTTTTTCAAGACAAATAATCAAGTCATTGAAAGTTAATAATTTCTGTCAACGCAAACATACATTCTGTGTTGCATCCTAGCAATTTAAATTTGTCGCACCCGTCGAATTTACTGAATGTGAAATAGCTTCCACAGTGCATGTTATCCGTGTATCTTAATTCCCCCAATGTTAGGGCAGCTCAAAGGTTGTAATTAGCAACCGATTTTGAACAGCAAAATGCTTTTTTTCAAGGCGAATAACAAAATAATAGAAGGTTAATAATTTTCTGGCATTAACACAAGCAGACATTCTGTGCGGGATGCAATCAAATTCTGTTGTAGTTGTCTAATTTTAACTTTTACTTTATTTAGTAAACCCCCCACTGTAGGGACAGCGCAAAGGCTGCGATCAGCATAACCAACTTTGAATAACAAACTGCCCTGTTAGACCGCATTCACAAAGACAGTTAGTTCGACTATGCAGAGCTAATATGAAGTCGATTCAATCAATTAGCATGAACAGAATTTCGTCGTCTCCCAGCTGCCAAGTTGCAACGTGATGCAACACGCAACAGCGAGCAAACGAAATCGCTTGATGTTACAAACCGCAATAAGATACGGGTTAAAACCGTTGCGTGTGTGAGAGCACCACCGGTTTTTATTCGCTGGATACAAAAATCAAATGCGAATTGTGGAATAATTTGTCTGAAGAACATTAGGGAATGGAACAACTGAACTGATAGGGCGTGGCCTGTTTCGTAGCACCCTTCGGCTATAAAAGAGTGTTTCTGGGAAAACTATCTACATTCATTAGTCGGAAGGTGAACTGGATGGACCGTCCACAACGTTGACAGCAGCAGCAGCAGCAGATATCAGCACTCAGCGGTAACAGAATATATCAGCGGGTTGCGCCGGTGGCTGCCTTCAAATCAAACAAATCACTTGCCCTGTGGTTGGTCACCACGTCTCAGGCCTCTGCCTGAGAACGAACGCCAACGCGAGCGATCGGGCGAGATTTTTGCCATACATCAGCCGGTACCTCCTCTAATTAAAAGTTGGATCATTTTGTTCAAAAGAATATCACTGTCGGTAATATTACAGAGCTGCGATTGCATTATATCCGATATGGAATTGAACAATTGTTGTTTTGAGGACAAATAAAACACTTAGTTTGAAGAGTTAATAGTTTTGGGTACCAGTAGCAGTATGGTAACAGCCTCAGCGGTAGGTGCAGCCGGTACTTCCATGAGGCGGATGTTATAAGGAAGTAAATGGAAGCGGCATGGCGAAACAGTTCGGGTGTGCTTAGACGCGCGTCATTTTTCGTTGTTGATATTATTCCCCACATGAAACGACTCGCTTTCGTACGATAGCGGCGGTATTAGCTGTAGATGCATTTGCCAACACTTACTCCAGTAAAGCCGTGTCTAATTTTCAATGTGAAAACACCTTTCTATTGTGTTGGCCGTGCACATTAGGCCTCTGCCAGACTGAACGTTAAAAGCGGCGTGAACCGTTTCGCCCGGCCGTAGGTTAATGTGCAGCCGTTAGTAGAGCTGTGTAAAAGTATTTTACTTCAACCTCGCGGTCGTGGCTTTGCACACAACCCTCCTGTGATTTTTCCGTCAAAAGTTGCGTATTTTTGTGTTCCTAAGGTTAACCAAAGAAAACTTTTTTATTACATTTGAACTGAAAAAATAAATTAAAAAACTCTTTGGGTCAGTTACCGTTACCGTGCCTAATTCTGCGCAGGTCCTAATTCGGCGCAACTCCTGTTATACTTATGTTTTATTGTATTTTTTTGTAACTATGAGCATATTTTTTTTTATTTTGAAAATAGTATTGATTCTGTGTCAGTGGTCACCGTAATATCAAGAATACAGGCGAATAAAAGGAAAAAAATACGAACGAAACGACAACGGCTGGAAATAGTTTTATTTATTTCCATTTAAAACGAGTGCAACGATTTAAACAAACATCGTAGTTGGTAAGAAAAGTAAGTATTAGTCATGATTTAGATAAAAAAAAAATACTAGCTTACGCTAAGTAGCGCATAGTACATACAAGGTAAAGAGCTTTATATTGCCTCAATACATATTCCCCTCAGAGCACAGGTTGGGCAACGGCTGCTCTTCGGTTTGATAGAGCTTCGACCCTCGCCACGTTTGATATTGGGAGACTTTAACTCTCATGGCGTGGCTTGGGGTTCCCCTTATAATGAAAACCACTCGTCTTTGTTCTATAACCTTTGCGATGACTTCGACATGACAATTTTAAACAACGATGAAATGACACGGTGTTCCGAAACCCAGCACGCCCAAATGGAAGTGGATCTTCACGGTAACGACCATTTGCCTATTCTAATTTCAGTTACTAACGGGTAAACTCGCACGCGACAACCGTATGACACGGAACATCGATTGGAATTTATACGAGGAAATGGTTTCAAAAGCTGTCGAGTCGATTCAACATCACCCACCACTTGAAGAATACCACCTCTTCGCGAGCTTGATTCTAGATGCCGCTTTGCAAGCTCAAATGAAGAAATATCCCAGCGTAACGATCAAAGAACGGCCTCCCACCCTGTGGTGAGACAAAGAGTGCTCCGATGTCTACACTCAAAGATCCGACGCTTTTGTGACCTTTCGGAAGAAAGGTATACCAGGCGACTATATACGGTATTTGGAGCTTGATACCAAGTTTAAAAGCTGGGCTAGGCAAAGAAACGCGGATATTGGCGTCGGTTTGTAAACGAGACGTCGAGGGAGACATCGACGAGCACTCTTTGAAACACAGCTAGAAGAATGCGTAATCGCGTAACGGTCAACGAAAGCGAAAAGTCTTCAAGAAGGTGGATATTTGATTTTGCCAGGAAAGTAGGTCCGGACTCATTTCCTGAGCAAAAAATTGTTCGCGATGCGTCTCCGGGCTACGACGCGGTTGATCACCTTTTACGATGGCAGGGGTTTCAGTTACCCTCCTTTCCTGCAACAATAATGCACCTGGGTTAGATAGATTCAAATTCAACTTGTTGAAGAATCTACCCGCCCCGCCAAGAAGCGCTTATTGAACTTGTTCAATACGTTTCTGGAGCAAAACACTGGGCTCGGGTTTGAAAAATTTTTGAAGGTGTCGGGTACGGGTTGGATTCGGGTCTGGCGGAAAAAAATTGGGTGCGGGTCGGGCTCGGATTTGAAAATGTCGGGCTTAGGTCTGAAGATCTGAAACCCGACTATATCAAATAAGCATTTTTATAAGATAATGACGTTTAATTTTATGCAACTGTAAAAATCACTAACATTTCAATACCATTCGAGGCTCAAAGTTTCAGGGCAGCCTCAAATTAATACAAAAAATCGACCCCAAAAAAATCTAGGGTTCGGGTCGGGTTCGGGTTTCACAGTTTTGGGTTCGGGTTTCACAAAAATAAAATTTTCGGGTTCGATTCGTTTGATCGAAAAAATTCTATTCGATAGCACGCGAATTCCACAAGCACAGCACCGTTCCGTCACCTTTTCTTTCTCTTCAGTGGCTTGCGATTGGCGCAGAAGTATATAGGCACGCCGGTTTCAGCATGCAGACATTGAACAATTGAAAACACTTGCGTGACACACATTGGTGCAAATACGAATACAATTTATTGGACTTATACACACACCGGCCTTTATAAAAGCCGTGCTGTTGACTTGTAATTTGGTTTTTTACTTGCTGAAAGGTTTGTTTTTATTTATTATTGATTAAAATTTTTTTGGAATGCATGAAATAATGGCAATTCCACGATATTTACGAATGTCAGATTTAGCGCCAGATTTGAAAATTGGCACTAAATATGAGGTTTTCCAGAGTTCTGGAAAAATTCCAGTTTTCTATATTGACGTGGTCTGGTGAAAGATAGTTTTTTTTCGCACCTGTATCGACCAACTTTGAATAACAAACTGCCCTGTTAGACCGCATTTACAAAGACAGTTAGTTCGACTATGCAGAGCTAATATGAAGTCGATTCAATCAATTAGCATGAACAGAATTTCGTCGTCTCCCAGCTGCCAAGTTGCAACGTGATGCAACACGCAACAGCGAGCAAACGAAATCGCTTGATGTTACAAACCGCAATGAGATACGGGTTAAAACCGTTGCGTGTGTGAGAGCACCACCGGTTTTTATTCGCTGGATACAAAAATCAAATGCGAATTGTGGAATAATTTGTCTGAAGAACATTAGGGAATGGAACAACTGAACTGATAGGGCGTGGCCTGTTTCGTAGCACCCTTCGGCTATAAAAGAGTGTTTCTGGGAAAACTATCTACATTCATTAGTCGGAAGGTGAACTGGATGGACCGTCCACAACGTTGACAGCAGCAGCAGCAGCAGATATCAGCACTCAGCGGTAACAGAATATATCAGCGGGTTGCGCCGGTGGCTGCCTTCAAATCAAACAAATCACTTGCCCTGTGGTTGGTCACCACGTCTCAGGCCTCTGCCTGAGAACGAACGCCAACGCGAGCGATCGGGCGAGATTTTTGCCATACATCAGCCGGCACCTCCTCTAATTAAAAGTTGGATCATTTTGTTCAAAAGAATATTACTGTCGGTAATATTACAGAGCTGCGATTGCATTATATCCGATATGGAATTGAACAATTGTTGTTTTGAGGACAAATAAAACACTTAGTTTGAAGAGTTAATAGTTTTGGGTACCAGTAGCAGTATGGTAACAGCCTCAGCGGTAGGTGCAGCCGGTACTTCCATGAGGCGGATGTTATAAGGAAGTAAATGGAAGCGGCATGGCGAAACAGTTCGGGTGTGCTTAGACGCGCGTCATTTTTCGTTGTTGATATTATTCCCCACATGAAACGACTCGCTTTCGTACGATAGCGGCGGTATTAGCTGTAGATGCATTTGCCAACACTTACTCCAGTAAAACCGTGTCTAATTTTCAATGTGAAAACACCTTTCTATTGTGTTGGCCGTGCACATTAGGCCTCTGCCAGACTGAACGTTAAAAGCGGCGTGAACCGTTTCGCCCGGCCGTAGGTTAATGTGCAGCCGTTAGTAGAGCTGTGTAAAAGTATTCTACTTCAACCTCGCGGTCGTGGCTTTGCACACAACCCTCCTGTGATTTTTCCGTCAAAAGTTGCGTATTTTTGTGTTCCTAAGGTTAACCAAAGAAAACTTTTTTATTACATTTGAGATGAAAAAATAAATTAAAAAACTCTTTGGGTCAGTTACCGTTACCGTGCCTAATTCTGCGCAGGTCCTAATTCGGCGCAACTCCTGTTATACTTATGTTTTATTGTATTTTTTTGTAACTATGAGCATATTTTTTTTTATTTTGAAAATAGTATTGATTCTGTGTCAGTGGTCACCGTAATATCAAGAATACAGGCGAATAAAAGAAAAAAAATACGAACGAAACGACAACGGCTGGAAATAGTTTTATTTATTTCCATTTAAAACGAGTGCAACGATTTAAACAAACATCGTAGTTGGTAAGAAAAGTAAGTATTAGTCATGATTTAGATAAAAAAGAGATACTAGCTTACGCTAAGTAGCGCATAGTACAAACAAGGTAAAGAGCTTTATATTGCCTCAATACATATTCCCCTCAGAGCACAGGTTGGGCAACGGCTGCTCTTCGGTTTGATAGAGCTTCGACCCTCGCCACGTTTGATATTGGGAGACTTTAACTCTCATGGCGTGGCTTGGGGTTCCCCTTATAATGAAAACCACTCGTCTTTGTTCTATAACCTTTGCGATGACTTCGACATGACAATTTTAAACAACGATGAAATGACACGGTGTTCCGAAACCCAGCACGCCCAAATGGAAGTGGATCTTCACGGTAACGACCATTTGCCTATTCTAATTTCAGTTACTAACGGGTCAACTCGCACGCGACAACCGTATGACACGGAACATCGATTGGAATTTATACGAGGAAATGGTTTCAAAAGCTGTCGAGTCGATTCAACATCACCCACCACTTGAAGAATACCACCTCTTCGCGAGCTTGATTCTAGATGCCGCTTTGCAAGCTCAAATGAAGAAATATCCCAGCGTAACGATCAAAGAACGGCCTCCCACCCTGTGGTGAGACAAAGAGTGCTCCGATGTCTACACTCAAAGATCCGACGCTTTTGTGACCTTTCAGATGAAAGGTATACCAGGCGACTATATACGGTATTTGGAGCTTGATACCAAGTTTAAAAGCTGGGCTAGGCAAAGAAACGCGGATATTGGCGTCGGTTTGTAAACGAGACGTCGAGGGAGACATCGACGAGCACTCTTTGAAACACAGCTAGAAGAATGCGTAATCGCGTAACGGTCAACGAAAGCGAAAAGTCTTCAAGAAGGTGGATATTTGATTTTGCCAGGAAAGTAGGTCCGGACTCATTTCCTGAGCAAAAAATTGTTCGCGATGCGTCTCCGGGCTACGACGCGGTTGATCACCTTTTACGATGGCAGGGGTTTCAGTTACCCTCCTTTCCTGCAACAATAATGCACCTGGGTTAGATAGATTCAAATTCAACTTGTTGAAGAATCTACCCGCCCCGCCAAGAAGCGCTTATTGAACTTGTTCAATACGTTTCTGGAGCAAAACACTGGGCTCGGGTTTGAAAAATTTTTGAAGGTGTCGGGTACGGGTTGGATTCGGGTCTGGCGGAAAAAAATTGGGTGCGGGTCGGGCTCGGATTTGAAAATGTCGGGCTTAGGTCTGAAGATCTGAAACCCGACTATATCAAATAAGCATTTTTATAAGATAATGACGTTTAATTTTATGCAACTGTAAAAATCACTAACATTTCAATACCATTCGAGGCTCAAAGTTTCAGGGCAGCCTCAAATTAATACAAAAAATCGACCCCAAAAAAATCTAGGGTTCGGGTCGGGTTCGGGTTTCACAGTTTTGGGTTCGGGTTTCACAAAAATAAAATTTTCGGGTTCGATTCGTTTGATCGAAAAAATTCTATTCGATAGCACGCGAATTCCACAAGCACAGCACCGTTCCGTCACCTTTTCTTTCTCTTCAGTGGCTTGCGATTGGCGCAGAAGTATATAGGCACGCCGGTTTCAGCATGCAGACATTGAACAATTGAAAACACTTGCGTGACACACATTGGTGCAAATACGAATACAATTTATTGGACTTATACACACACCGGCCTTTATAAAAGCCGTGCTGTTGACTTGTAATTTGGTTTTTTACTTGCTGAAAGGTTTGTTTTTATTTATTATTGATTAAAATTTTTTTGGAATGCATGAAATAATGGCAATTCCACGATATTTACGAATGTCAGATTTAGCGCCAGATTTGAAAATTGGCACTAAATATGAGGTTTTCCAGAGTTCTGGAAAAATTCCATTCTTCAGAGACATATTAAAGAGGTGTAGTAAAGGTGTAGATAGTTCTTCTGACAAGTTTTTGAGACAAATTGGAGCCATTCCGTCATTGGAGCTCCATTCGGACTTTTCGTAGCGTTTAAATTTTTAAGTGCGTTCTGAATTTCGAATTCGGTTCTTTGATTGACAGATAAGTAATTCAAAAATTCAGGAAAATACGAGAAATATTCGCGGTTGCGATCTGTTTCTTCAAATGTGGTGTATAGTCCTTAAAAAAGGGGGGAAAAGACTACACATTTCATAACTAGTTTGTCCTACATTACTGTCAATGGTCGAGATGGAAAGTTGTTACTTTTTAGTTTAGTATTTACGTATTAAAAGGAGTAATTAGGGTAAGACTTGATTTGATATTCGATTTCACGGTTATGTTCTTCATGTGCAATTTTAATGGCTGTGTCTAGTGGTACATTTTTTTATATAATTTGATTAATTATTCCATAAAATATTGGTACTTCTTCGTTAACATTACCTTCTTCACAAATTATACTACGCCAATTTATTATGCGTAGTCTACGTTTGACATGTTCGAAGTCAGTTTTGTGGTATTCCGGTACATCCTCGTACTCGCAGTCGCTAGGGTACGAAGTGTTATTCTTTACTATTGAATATTCAATTGCTGTGTGAAATGCTTCATTTTTCCAGATGGGAGTGGATGATGCATCTACACAGAAGTCTTCAGTGCAGTCACATTTCCATATATTTTTACTTCCAATGAAGCGCCAGCCAGAAGTTGATTTTTTTTTGCTGACGAAGTTCTGATGAGCTTGCGGTTGGATAAACGATGAGTGCGTTTCCGGCGGGACATTGACGGGTGCAGGTATTCTTTCTGCCATTTCTTCCATGTGAGACTCAACATCACGTGTAAGTGCAGCCAGTGCTGATAAAAGTCATTTTCCCCAGCAAAATTCTTCGAAAATTTTAGCCAATCATTTTCAATTTTCACTTCCAATGATCGCAGCACTCTTTCAGATACACTAGATTTTCGTCCTAGTAACGTGCTGTTATACTCAGATGAAATAGATCGCGCGCATCGTTCACGGTTACGGAATAAAATTTGACGACAAATCCAACGTCATTTTTTAGGGCAGTGAGTAATTTATCGATTGAGTCTGTCATTGCATTTGTAGTTGATGGTATTGTTGCTACTGCTCATGTTGCTGCCGATTTGCCCACCGCTTCAACAGCTGAAGGTGTGTCGAAAAATGATGATAATGTATTTTTAATTTCAGCTATACTGGCTACGTTGTTGCTGGAAATGTTAGAAATGCTTCGGTTTATTTCTTTAAGCCTTTTTTTGCATGCGCTCCGACTGCCGCTGTGGCGTCCGTAGGTGCGTCGAGAAGCGAGGATATTTTATTTTTCATTTCTGTGGCCCTGGCATTGTTGTTACTTGTAGCAATAGAAATGTTATGTTTGTTGCTCTGTTAATGCCTTCAGGTTGAGTTCGGTCTCGAATCTCTCCTGACAGTCTTGGCATAGCGGTAGCATGAAGGCGCGAACGATTTCCTCGTGGTTCCTCTGAGCACCCAAGCACGCAGCATGGAAAGCGCGGTTGCAAGTTCTATGGCAACGCCAGAGGAAGTGGCCGTCGCTTTGGGCACAGTTTAATATTCCATACTTCATTGAACTATTTCACTGTTTCACTCGCATCGTAAATAAGTAAACGCGAAAAAAAAGAATAAACTACGTAAAAAGCTGATGCGCGTTTGGCGCGTAGTCGGTTAAAACCTAAATTAATCCACCTAGTGGTCAGACCCAGCCTTTCTCATTTAATTTTTTTTGTAAAAATAGATTTACATGAACGCTTCAATCCAATAAATGTTATTCACTCTTTAGGTTCTAAAATATTGATGTTGTAATCTATACATATAAAGGGTGCCCCTCCTTCTTTTGGAAGCGAGAGGTGCCATACAAATGAAACACAAATTACTGCACATCTCGAGAACTAACCGAGTAAATGAAACCAAATTTAGCATGTGAATGTATTCAGGGGTAACAAATATATATATATAATGGTTCGAGTTTTCTGGAAGGGTGGGGTACCATACATATAAAACACAAATTTCTGCACATCTCGAGAGCTAACCAACTAAATGGCACCAAATTTGGCAGGTGAACGTTTTTAGCGGTAACAAATATGTGCATAATGGTTTGACACCCCTCCCTCTTCTATAAGGGAGGGGTCTCATACAAATGAAACACGAATTTCAAACAGCTCAGGAACCAATCAAGAAAATACAACCAAATTTGGTACGTGAATGTTTTCAGAGGTAACAAATATGTCCATAATGGTTCGGCGCCCCTCTCTCTTCTGGAAGGGAGGGGTTCCATACAAATGAATCACAACTTTCTGCATATCTCGCGAACTAATCAACTAAATGGAACCATATTTGGCAGGTGAATGTTTTTAGTGGTAACAAATATGTTCCATAATCGACCTCAGGCAACATTTTGGATTGTAAGATGGCAATTTCCGGTTTAAGCTCTCCGATAATGAAGATAACGTGAGCAAAATATCATACCTTCAAGCTTAATCCCACACGAAAATGTTTTTCACTACGTAGGGGTGTTTAGAAAGCTGATTTCTCACTTTTAGGGGTATGAATCACACAACGAATACTATCAAAATATAGGGATTGATATTCTAAGCATTTTCTCCGAAGATACTATGAGCAAAAAATCACGCTTTCAAGCTTAATTCTACGCGAAACTGTTTCTCATCACGTTGTTGAGTTTGCAACAGCAGCATGCTGCAGCAGTGTTGCTGGAAAAATTCAATGTTGAGCCGTTCGTCAGACATTCGATCAGTTTAAGGTGAATAACTTTTTCTACAAATTTTGTAGCGCCTTACAGTCTTCAGAAGAATTATTCCCAGGAAAATTTCCTACAAATATCATGTATTGGTATATTTTTAGGAGCCAACTGGAAATTTCTATAGGATAAGTTTTGAAAAAGAGGATTTTCCCATATAAAATCGTATTGAAACTTTAAAAATCGGGCGCAAATCAGGGGTTCCACCGATCGATCTGAAAAGTTACACAGTTGTTACAGGACCCATAAGGAACACGAAAACTGCATTGGAGCGAAAAAATTACACCAACGCTTTTTTCCCATACAACTGTGTCCCAGTCTAATGAGTATCTCCGGAGCCAGAATGTTACAGGAAGCTAAAGATTGACCTCAGACACCATTATGAATTGTAGGATGGCAAGTTCTGGTTTCTGGAAAACAGCCAAAAATGGCCGATTTCCGTCTAACATGAGTATCTTCGGATCTAGAATGATACACTGCAGTTAAAATCGACCACAGACACCATTTTGGATTTTAGGTTGGCGACTTCCGGTTCCTAGGAAACAGCCGAAAATGATCGACTTCAACCAGAATGACGCTCAGAGGCCTCAAATTATCTTAAATGCCATTTTGAAATCCAAGATGGCGACTTCCGGTTTGTGAAAAACAGCCTTAAATAACCAAATACCATCCAATATGAGTATCTCTGGAATCAGAATGATGCAATGAGCTAACAATTGACCTCCGGCACCATTTTGAATTGCTAAATGGCAACTTTTAGGAAACAGTCGAAAATGACCGAATAATACACAATATGGATATTTCCGTAATCGAGATGATGCATAGAAACCAAACATTGACCCTGGACACCATTTTGAATTTAAAGACGACCTCTTTTAGTTTCTGGAAAACAACCAAAATAACTAAATACCTCCCAATATGGGTATTTCTGGTGTCAGATTGATGCCAGAAAATCTGCTGAAAATGACCGAATACTACCCAATATAATTATATTCAAAATTAAAGAAATCAATAGGGCAAAATAAATCAATAGGGTCTTATGGGGCAACTAGACCTTCCATTTGACACTGATTTTATGAAAATCGGTTCAGCCATCTCTGAGAAACATGAGTGAGATTAAACGGTCTTCAGAACACGTTTCTTTTCATAACTTTTGAACCACATGTCCAATCTTTATAAAACTCAAAAGTTAGAGGCTACCTGAAATACCTCTAACTTTTGAGTTTTATAAAGATTTCCCGTTCATTTGAAACTTGTTTGAAATTTGTTCAAATCGGTTGTGTAATTTCTGAGATAATGGTGTTTAATGATTTTTACATTTCGATACATAACCTCTAAACTAAAAGTCCGATTATAATAAAATTCAATAGGGTCTTATGGGACAAAAGACCTTTCATTTGCAATTAATTTCATGAAAATCGGTCCAGTCATCTCTGAGAAAAGTGAGTGAGAATAAAATTCTGCACATACACACACACAGACACACACACAGACACACACACACACATACACACACACATACACATACACACACACACACACACACATACAGGAAATGCTCAGCTCGTCGTGCTGAGTCGAGTGATATATGCCATTCGGCCCTTTGGAGCACTTTTATACTTTCCGTTTTGCAAGTGATTGCTATACCTTTCTAGGAGAAAGCAAATATCTTAAAATAACAATATAGTTCACTCTCGGATTTCCCATATATTCCGGTGAAGACAGACAGGGAACACCCCCTCTTGTGGTGAAAAAGGTAACTAAACTCATTGCACAGTGGTACAGTAAGGCAATTTAGGCGGACATAGGCTTTTCGTTGCGATTTTGGTTTGCGGTTTAAAGCCATAGTTTTTGTAAAAAGTTGTTTCTTATACATAGTCCTCGATTCATGTGCGAATGAAAATTAGGGTGGTCCTAAAATCAACGAAATAAAACATTCTTTGGCAACTTGTAGACCAACTAATTCTAAGTAACTTTGTAAAAAACTTTTTTGTAGACATGAAATTTGGTTTCCAAAAACAGTCTTTTCGCTCTATTTTTTCAATTCAAATTAAAAACAAAGTTTTCTTCGGTAACTTTATCAAAAATACGCCAATTTTGACGAAAAAACATAGTCGATATATTATACAGATGAAGAGTTTCCACTATTTCTATTTTAAAAATAGGCCCTTTTGATAGATTGATGTCTCCGTTTAAGGCAAACATAAATAATATTTTTGATATCATTTGATAGAACAAATATTGTATAAATATTGTGAAGAAATACCGAAAGTTGCTTAAAATTAGTTGATCTACAACTGTTCCGATGAATGTATACATTTATTTATGCAAATAAAAAGTTAGTTTTTTCATTTAGTCGATTTCAGGACCACCCTAATTTTCATTTGCACATAAAAAATAGACTAAATATAAGAAACAAGTTCTTAGAAAAAAATTTTACTCTAAAACCACAAAATCGCATCGAAAAACTCGTGTCCGCCTACATTGCCTTACTGTACCACTGTGCATTGTTGTTGAATTTCTGTGAGCGTGTGACATTCTCACACACGAAACTGAATTTACTCAATTTTAGATTTAGTTGACACAATTTCATACTTTCACAGAAAAAAATATGTTGCAGATTTCGTGCGTATATTGTTTGTATGTAAAACTAATGCCATTCCGGGAGTTAAATATTGATAATATAATAGATGTAGCTTATCGAGGCACGAAGAAGAAATATTCAAATAATCAGGCCACGACGTGTAAATGGTAAACTAATCCCAAGTTGCTATATACGTGGTTCCCTGTGTAACTTCACTAGCTCAGATCCATCACGGGAAGCAACTACGAAATGTGCGGCCGTCAAGCTCAAGCTCAATAATCAGGCCACGAAGTGTACAATTAAATGAATATTTCAATTACCTCGTGAAAAAGATAAAAGGAGAAACCGCACAATGGTTGTCAATAGTCGTATATGGTTGTTGTGCAACTTTTAGCTTAGATAACACTTGAATGTTCTATCAATTTAACAATTTAAGTATGGATACATATCATGGTGTAATTGGTTTAAAAGCTTTATTATATTATATATAAAAGATATTCAACAAAACAAACATAATTAGTGATAACAACTGTTATGCAAAAACTATTATTTAATGTTTAGTTTTCTTCGTTTTGAAAGTAGTTTTGTTTTTTTTATCCCTCCGAATTTTTTGCTCTCGAGTTTTAATCTTCGTATTCATCACTTGCAGCTTTGCTTTAACCAGCATATTTATGTATTTACTAGCTGACCCGGCAAACTTCGTCCCGCCTATTTTTGTGTTTAATTCAATAATTTTCAACATTCCAAATTCATTGATTTCTTGAGATTTGTTTATATCGTTTGAAATTATTGGTTTTATCGGAATGACAACATCCTCGACTTTTGCCTTTAGTACATCACCTCTATTCCGAAAACACTCATAATGGGTGGTATTCAGTTATTTTCGTTGTTTTCCAGAAACTGAAAGTGGTCATCTTCGAATTCAATATGGTGTCCAGGGTCAATGCTTGGCTTCTTTACATTATTTCGATTACGGAAATATTCATATGCAGTAGTATTCGGCTGTTTCCCAGAAGTTGCCATCTTACAATTCAAAATGGTGTCTGAGGTCAATTTTTAGCTCCATGCATCATTCTGGTTGAAGTAACTCTCATATTGGGTAGTATTTGGTCCCTTTAGGCTATTTTTTTTGGAGACAATTTCTGGCCCCTGAGCGTCATTCTGGTTAAAGAAACACCAATAATAGGTGTTATTTAGTCATTTTCGGCTGTTCTACAGAAACCGGAAGTCACCATCTTAGAATTCAAAATGTTGTCTGTGGTCGATTCTAGCTCCTGTGTATCATTCTGGTATCGAAACATCTCATATTGGATGGAAATCGGCCGGTTGAAGAAATACCCATATTGGGTGTTATTTGGTTATTTTCGGCAGTTTCCCATTCACCGGAAGTCGTCATTTTACAATTCATAATGTTATCTGAGGTCGATTTGTAGCTTCAGTGCATCATAACAATCCCGGAAATACCCATAATGAGTGTTATTTGGTCTTTTGTCACTGTTTAGGAACCGGAAGTCGCCATATTGGATTTCAAAATGGCATTTGGAGACAATTTCTGGCCTCTGAGCATCATTCTGGTTAAAGAAACACCCATATTTGGTTGTATTTGGGTCATTTTCGGCAGTTTTCCAGTCACCAAAAGTCGCCATTTTACTACTCAAAATGTTGTCTGAGGTCGATTTGTGGTTTCAGTGCATCATCACGATTTCGGAAATACCCATATTGGATGGTATTTGGTCATATCTCGCTGTTTCTTTGAAACCGGAAGTCGCCATCTTGGATTTCAAAATGGCATTTGGAGACAATTTCTGGCCTCTGAGCATCATTCTGGTTAAAGAAACACCCATATTAGGTGGTATTTGGTCATTTTCGGCAGTTTCCCAGTCACCGGAAGTCGCCATTTCACAACTCAAAATATTGTCGGAGGTCGACAAACGTACAAATCGTGGAACACCACCCATGGATTGCCTTATGCATAGGTGAACTTTATTATTATAAAATATTCGGCCGAGTTCACTTCACAATAAAATGTGAATTTTTTTCAGTGTACCCATTAGGGTAATATTATTGTCAAAAGTTACTCTATTTCGCATGTCGTGTAGAACAAAAACAGAAGTGGCGCACCTAGCGGTCGAAAAGGTGACTAACGCTTCTGTCATTTTCAATTTGTCTTCATAATTTCACGTAAGTGAACTATATTGGTATTTAATATATTTGAAGAAAGGCAAAAAGTTCATAAAGAAAAAGTTAAATAATAAAAATGTGTACTACTGTGACGCAACACCCGCGGATTTCCCAATGTTTCGTCACGTTAGTAAAACTCAAGAAGAATGTAATCTAGATCAACAGCCTTCTACCGAGTTTACTTAATACAGTAGATCAAGCAATTTGCACGTAAAACATAACAGTTTCAACATAAACTAGAGCATTAGCTTGCCGAAGAGTTTACGTATCTTGCAGAAAACAACGTTACAATAACATAGCAATTCTAGAGCAGTCCTTATTATGATTCGTTGGCCGAACAGATCAATATCAAGGCATTCTTAATATGAACCAAACCGAACAAAACAAAACACCCTTATTATGAATAGTATTAAAACAATAACCACGCGTCCTGGTTCCCATATATTCCGGTGAAGACAGACAGGGAACACCCCCTCTTGTGGTGAAAAAGGTAACTAACAGTAAGGCAATTTAGGCGGACATAGGCTTTTCGTTGCGATTTTGGTTTGCGGTTTAAAGCCATAGTTTTTGTAAAAAGTTGTTTCTTATACATAGTCCTCGATTCATGTGCGAATGAAAATTAGGGTGGTCCTAAAATCAACGAAATAAAACATTCTTTGGCAACTTGTAGACCAACTAATTCTAAGTAACTCTGTAAAAAACTTTTTTGTAGACATGAAATTTGGTTTCCAAAAACAGTCTTTTCGCTCTATTTTTTCAATTCAAATTAAAAACAAAGTTTTCTTCGGTAACTTTATCAAAAATACGCCAATTTTGACGAAAAAACATAGTCGATATATTATACAGATGAAGAGTTTCCACTATTTCTATTTTAAAAATAGGCCCTTTTGATAGATTGATGTCTCCGTTTAAGGCAAACATAAATAATATTTTTGATATCATTTGATAGAACAAATATTGTATAAATATTGTGAAGAAATACCGAAAGTTGCTTAAAATTAGTTGATCTACAACTGTTCCGATGAATGTATACATTTATTTATGCAAATAAAAAGTTAGTTTTTTCATTTAGTCGATTTCAGGACCACCCTAATTTTCATTTGCACATAAAAAATAGACTAAATATAAGAAACAAGTTCTTAGAAAAAAATTTTACTCTAAAACCACAAAATCGCATCGAAAAACTCGTGTCCGCCTACATTGCCTTACTGTACCACTGTGCATTGTTGTTGAATTTCTGTGAGCGTGTGACATTCTCACACACGAAACTGAATTTACTCAATTTTAGATTTAGTTGACACAATTTCATACTTTCACAGAAAAAAATATGTTGCAGATTTCGTGCGTATATTGTTTGTATGTAAAACTAATGCCATTCCGGGAGTTAAATATTGATAATATAATAGATGTAGCTTATCGAGGCACGAAGAAGAAATATTCAAATAATCAGGCCACGACGTGTAAATGGTAAACTAATCCCAAGTTGCTATATACGTGGTTCCCTGTGTAACTTCACTAGCTCAGATCCATCACGGGAAGCAACTACGAAATGTGCGGCCGTCAAGCTCAAGCTCAATAATCAGGCCACGAAGTGTACAATTAAATGAATATTTCAATTACCTCGTGAAAAAGATAAAAGGAGAAACCGCACAATGGTTGTCAATAGTCGTATATGGTTGTTGTGCAACTTTTAGCTTAGATAACACTTGAATGTTCTATCAATTTAACAATTTAAGTATGGATACATATCATGGTGTAATTGGTTTAAAAGCTTTATTATATTATATATAAAAGATATTCAACAAAACAAACATAATTAGTGATAACAACTGTTATGCAAAAACTATTATTTAATGTTTAGTTTTCTTCGTTTTGAAAGTAGTTTTGTTTTTTTTATCCCTCCGAATTTTTTGCTCTCGAGTTTTAATCTTCGTATTCATCACTTGCAGCTTTGCTTTAACCAGCATATTTATGTATTTACTAGCTGACCCGGCAAACTTCGTCCCGCCTATTTTTGTGTTTAATTCAATAATTTTCAACATTCCAAATTCATTGATTTCTTGAGATTTGTTAATATCGTTTGAAATTATTGGTTTTATCGGAATGACAACATCCTCGACTTTTGCCTTTAGTACATCACCTCTATTCCGAAAACACTCATATTGGGTGGTATTCAGTTATTTTCGTTGTTTTCCAGAAACTGAAAGTGGTCATCTTCGAATTCAATATGGTGTCCAGGGTCAATGCTTGGCTTCTTTACATTATTTCGATTACGGAAATATTCATATGCAGTAGTATTCGGCTGTTTCCCAGAAGTTGCCATCTTACAATTCAAAATGGTGTCTGAGGTCAATTTTTAGCTCCATGCATCATTCTGGTTGAAGTAACTCTCATATTGGGTAGTATTTGGTCCCTTTAGGCTATTTTTTTTGGAGACAATTTCTGGCCCCTGAGCGTCATTCTGGTTAAAGAAACACCAATAATAGGTGTTATTTAGTCATTTTCGGCTGTTCTACAGAAACCGGAAGTCACCATCTTAGAATTCAAAATGTTGTCTGTGGTCGATTCTAGCTCCTGTGTATCATTCTGGTATCGAAACATCTCATATTGGATGGAAATCGGCCGGTTGAAGAAATACCCATATTGGGTGTTATTTGGTTATTTTCGGCAGTTTCCCATTCACCGGAAGTCGTCATTTTACAATTCATAATGTTATCTGAGGTCGATTTGTAGCTTCAGTGCATCATAACAATCCCGGAAATACCCATAATGAGTGTTATTTGGTCTTTTGCCACTGTTTAGGAACCGGAAGTCGCCATATTGGATTTCAAAATGGCATTTGGAGACAATTTCTGGCCTCTGAGCATCATTCTGGTTAAAGAAACACCCATATTTGGTTGTATTTGGGTCATTTTCGGCAGTTTTCCAGTCACCAAAAGTCGCCATTTTACTACTCAAAATGTTGTCTGAGGTCGATTTGTGGTTTCAGTGCATCATCACGATTTCGGAAATACCCATATTGGATGGTATTTGGTCATATCTCGCTGTTTCTTTGAAACCGGAAGTCGCCATCTTGGATTTCAAAATGGCATTTGGAGACAATTTCTGGCCTCTGAGCATCATTCTGGTTAAAGAAACACCCATATTAGGTGGTATTTGGTCATTTTCGGCAGTTTCCCAGTCACCGGAAGTCGCCATTTCACAACTCAAAATATTGTCGGAGGTCGACAAACGTACAAACCGTGGAACACCACCCATGGATTGCCTTATGCATAGGTGAACTTTATTATTATAAAATATTCGGCCGAGTTCACTTCACAATAAAATGTGAATTTTTTTCAGTGTACCCATTAGGGTAATATTATTGTCAAAAGTTACTCTATTTCGCATGTCGTGTAGAACAAAAACAGAAGTGGCGCACCTAGCGGTCGAAAAGGTGACTAACGCTTCTGTCATTTTCAATTTGTCTTCATAATTTCACGTAAGTGAACTATATTGGTATTTAATATATTTGGAGAAAGGCAAAAAGTTCATAAAGAAAAAGTTAAATAATAAAAATGTGTACTACTGTGACGCAACACCCGCGGATTTCCCAATGTTTCGTCACGTTAGTAAAACTCAAGAAGAATGTAATCTAGATCAACAGCCTTCTACCGAGTTTACTTAATACAGTAGATCAAGCAATTTGCACGTAAAACATAACAGTTTCAACATAAACTAGAGCATTAGCTTGCCGAAGAGTTTACGTATCTTGCAGAAAACAACGTTACAATAACATAGCAATTCTAGAGCAGTCCTTATTATGATTCGTTGGCCGAACAGATCAATATCAAGGCATTCTTAATATGAACCAAACCGAACAAAACAAAACACCCTTATTATGAATAGTATTAAAACAATAACCACGCGTCCTGGTTATAAGGCATCGAACGATCGGTGGCTGTAAATATCCTAACGAGCATGCCACACAATGTTTACCTTTTCAATTTAACTATAATCAAAACAGAAGCCGGAGGCACAGCGTCACTCACGGTTTCCCTTAGGCGCTCACGGTTGCGCACGGTACCAAGAGCTTGCGCGCTCTCGGATACTCACAAGTAGCGCGCGAACAAATACCGTACGCTCTCGCACGTGCTCCGATGCACGCGCTCTACAACGCTCGCGGCATATAATAATATGTACTAAAATTCGACTCGAAAACGAAACAGGGTAATAAATACTATAGGTTAGAATAGAACCGCTAGATAGGCGATAACTCAGGTCGGAGGAGAAGAGTCTCTCCGCTCTGAGTTACACAGGTGTAATAGGCTTCAACCCTGTAGCATCAAATTCCAAAATATAAACAAACCAAAAGGCCATACGCCTTAAAACAAACAGCACAATTATGCAACAGCCAAACATATGCGCCACTTGCTACACAAGCGACAATAAGTTATTTTCACTCTTTACTTCCCGCCTTCGGTGTCACCCTCGGTGGCCCGCAATTGAACACTCTCGAAATGCAAAGATCAAATTACATACCCGACTAGGTTCAGCGTACACAGTTTTAACTGACCTAGCAATAAGAACATTTTGGGCTGTGGCCCTCCTGCAGTCTTTTGTCACGCTCACTCTAGCGTTAGCATGTAAGATACCAATAATTGTAAATCATATAAATACCCTTAGATTTCGAACAAATAAACATCCTCAAACTGGACGTTGACTTAGTCAGTCTTTCTTCGTCCTTACTGGTAGATACTCCCAGGAGTCTACCCGAGTTCGGATACCAAGTCGTAGATGACCTAGCCTTCTCCTAAAACCACCACATGGCATATCGTGACAGGTTATCTCACGTAGACCCTGATCACTGCTAAATACGCGGAAACTTTGCTAACCGAATAATTAAATCGCGAAGAAAAGTAAGAAAAACCACGCCGGTCCGTAAATCGCGAAGAAAAGTAAGAAAAATCACGCCGGTCCGTACAGCAAGTGTTATTAAGTGCAATGCGTTAAGTGCAGTGAATAATGAACTTAGTGAAAAAAAATGAATGAAGAATGCTGGGATGAGTGTGATGCCCCGGCATACATCCCGGACATAGAAGAAAAAAGTGGTACGTAAGACGCCACCCAACCTTTCAAAGGCGCAAAAAAGGCGTTTTACGAGCTAGAACGCAAAAGGTGGTCAAAGTTGCGGAAGAGTGACCCCACCAGCTACAAACAATAAGAAAAACAAAAAAAGTGAAGATAAGTGCAATGGACCAAACATACGAAGAAATCTACGAACAAGTGCTGCGATAACTGCCCCTATTATACGAACTAAAAACCGCGGAAGTAACGAACGAAGAAATCAACATACAAAAACTATCCAAAATTTGTATTCTGATTGAATTAATTGAAAATAACCGCCTAAATAAACAAACGCTTCTAATAACTCAAGCACACCTAATAAGACTATTCGGCACAAACACAAATAAAGAATAAAAATGGGAAGCGAACAATCAACAGAAAAGCCGCGAGTACATGAAGATATTATACGCATCATCAATGCTAATGTACAACAGTCGGCACACCTAGAAAAAACGGCAACCGCAACATCAATACTAGCATACTTATTTTGTCTACCGTGCAATAATTAAGCACGAACGCAAAGGATACCTGCTAATCTCAACGAGTAAAGGAATCATGACTAACATCGAAGCAGAGAAGCAACAGATGGGCGGACAAATAATCGCAATCGTCCACTAAGGAATGGACCCGGTAAACACAATTGACGTAAATATACTTGAACTAATGAAAATTAAAACTAATTTAACAAAAAACCCATACAGAAACTATAAAAAGATTACGCTCATTAACAAATTATTAAGCGTGAAAAACTGTTATAATACGATAACGCAAACATTAATCGAAAACGAGGAAAAAATAGACCCGTTAAAATTAAATATAAAGATAAAAACAAGCAGAAATTTATATACCGGGCTTACAGAACTAATAAAATTTTAACTGGAGACCTCCAAAAGCAACTCCAAGTTCAAAAATTTAATTATTTGCATTATATTCTGTACAAGATTAAATAAATACAGCAAAATGACTAGTATCATAGAAGTAATAAAAATTATTTCATCGTTAATCCCGTCTTACGACGGTAACCCCGAAAAATTAAACAACATAATAGCCGCGCTAAATGCGTGCAAACCAATAATTAGCGAAGCAAATAAAATTGCCGCTATACAACCTATATTATCCAAACTAGAAGGAAAAGCACGAGCTGCAGTCACAGATGACCCTGCGACTGTAGACGAAATTATTAACAAGTTAAAAACCAAATGCTCAACCACTACTGCACCTAACACAATAATCGCAAAGTTAAATGCAGTCAAGCAAAAAGAAAATTTCACAAAATTTTCTGATGAAATCGAAAAACTAACATTCGACTTAGAGAGAGCATACATTTCCGAGAATGTACCTCTAGAAACGGCTACAAAACTAGCCACTAACGCCGGAGTTAGAGCATTAACAAACGGCATAAGAAACAATGAAACTAGACTAATACTTAAAGCTGGTAAATTCAATACCTTTTCTGAAGTGCTGGAAAAAGCACAGAAAACGAAGCTGAAGGTGTCACGGACACATCAGTTAATATACTAACATATAACCGGAATAACGACAGTAGATCATTTAGAGGTCAAGGTCAATACCCCCAAAACCGTGGAAATTTCCAAAATACCTGGAATAATTTCGGAAATAGAAATTTCGGGAACAGAAATTACGAGAATGAATATTTCGGAAATAGAAATTTCGGAAACAGAAATTACGGTAATGAACATTTTAAGAACAGACCCAACTACGGGTACAACAACCGAGGACGCGGGAATCCACGCCACCAAAATAATAACGCGCACCGAGGAAGAATTCAGAGACCCAACGTATACTACATGTTCCCGGAAAACCAACTGGCCCCCCAACAGGAGCCAGTTGGGGGAGAACAAATGGCTCCAGTTGCACATCAGCCACAACACTAGGAACCACAACAAGTTCAATTAGCCAACATACAACAAAGGTATTAAACAGAATCTATAATATAACCAGCTCATTGACAAATTTCGTAACTCTACCGATAAAAAATTTGAACTCCAAGTTTACTTTCCTAGTAGACTCGGGAGCCGAAATATCAGTTTAAAAACCTACCAAACTGCATACAGTAGGTACAATAGATACAAGTAACATATGTGCAATAACAGGAATCCACCAACAATCTATAAACACATTCGGAAGTATCGACATACCTCTGATACTTCAAAACGACTGTTTAATAAACCATCAATTCCACGTTATTCCAACAGACGTACCAATTCCAACGGACGGAATACTCGGACGAGACTTTCTAGTCAAATTTCGTTGCATACTAGACTATGACACATGGACATTATCAAGCTGTATAAATTCCCAACTAATAGAAATCCCCATACAAGATAAATTTAACGGAGAAATATTAGTACCACCACGCTGTGAAGTTTTTAGCCAAATTCGCATAGAAAAACCAGACCAAGATTACATAATTTTTTCCAAAGAAATTCAACCAGGAGTGTTTTGCGCTCAATTCTCAATTATCAATGCAGCAAACCCCATAATCAAATTAATTAATACAACTAACTACACAGTAAAAATTCAAGAAAATTTAGCAGAGAACATATTACCCTTAGAAAATTACAACATCTTTTCCTTCAATAAACAAACCAACCAAAACAGAAAAACACAATGCATATCAGAACTGAAATTAAACGACACACCAAACTACGTTAAAGACAGACTCAAAGATCTATGTACAAAATATGACGACATATTTGCTTCACAAAACGACATATTGACATGTAACAACTTCTACAAACAAAAAATTAATTTAAACGACCAATCCCCAGTATATATAAAAAATTACATGTTCGTGCATAACGAAACCGTCAGACGTCATCATTCGTCAGCCCCCAATTACAACCCCGACTGCTAGAAAAATTATTCTAGAGAACCGGTTCAAGCAGTGCTACCAACCAGTTCGCCCATCTATTGCTTCCGGACTCTAGGGTATATAGACAACGTCAACAGTCAGTGCGCTCTCTCTTCACTTCATTCGTGCGATTCGTCAGCAGCAAGCAAACAGATTATTTGATATCAGTACGCAGTTTATTTAAGTTAATGTAATTAATATAGTTATCAGTTAAGTCAAATACAGTGTTTTCACTTACCTACATCCCGCGTTCTCGATTGCAACCTGAAAAGGAGAAAGTGATTGGACTCACCTGGCAAAGTGCTAATATTTACCTGTGAGTGAAACGGTAATTTTTTGGTCTTCTGCTGCTCACCTGAGCAATCGACATTTGGTCCTTCGAGCCGGATCTACGTGAACTCCGTAATCCGCACCGTTTCTGATCATCGTTTCGTCGCCATTCCTGCTTTGTACCGCTCACTGGGAGCGTCGTAAATTCGCCATCGCGATTGTTGCTGTTCGCTGCTGTTTGCTGTGCCGCCATCGCATAATCTGACTAAAATCCATCTTCCCGCTGCCACTTACATTCATCTGCTGGTTACTGCTACAACCCGTGAGCGTCTAGAAGGGACATCGATCGCTGTTATTTTGATTTTCAAGGCATTTTCTTGCCTTTAGAAGGTAATTAGGGTTCCAAATCCCGTCATACGTCTCGTTTGCGCTACGCGGTCTTCTGTTTTCCAGATTTCAACTAAAATGGCTGCCGAACGTCGCCTAAAAACGCTGAAGCTGCGTCAAAGAAGCCTGCTTTCATCTTTCAACGCCATCAAGGCGTTTGTAGACGAGTACGACGGGGAAAGCGATGCCAACGAAGTGCCAGTGCGGTTGGAGAGCATCATCAAACTTTGGGCGGACATAAATACAGTTCAGGCTGAAACGCTAGACGAGTCCAACCTAGATGAACAACTTAAGCAGCGGACGGAGTACGAGTCAGCCTACTATCGAGTCAAGGGCTTCCTTTTGGCTAACAATAAATCCAACAGTGTGAATGTCTCAGCTTCTTCAGCCAGCCATATCCCTTAGTCATCTTCGCACGTTCGTCTTCCCGACGTAAAACTTCCGGTTTTCGACGGTAATCTTGATTCTTGGTTAAATTTTCACGACTTATACGTGTCGCTAGTACATTCGTCGGCGGACATATCCACCATTCAGTAATTCTACTACTTACGGTCGTCGTTGTCAGGTTAAGCGCTAAAACTGATACAAACGATCCCTATAAGTGCAAATAACTATACGGTGGCTTGGGATTTACTCGTTGACCATTTTCAAAATACGGCGCGCTTGAAACAGTCCTACGTAGATTCACTTTTTGATTTTCCGCTGCTAAAACGGGAGTGTGCTTCAGAATTGAGTTCGCTGGTAGACAAATTTGAAGCTAATGTCAAAGTGCTACAACAATTAGGTGAAAAGGTGCAGTTTTGGGACATATTGCTAATCCGGATGCTGAGCAGCCGCCTTGATTCCAAGACGAGGAGAGACTGGGAAGAGTATGCTTCAACCAAGGACCCACGTTCGTTCAGGGACCTGACGGCATTCATCCACAGGAGAGTCACCGTTTTGCAGAACATCCAAGGTAACCCAACAGAGTCCCAGCCAACTAACCTGGTAAGGAAACCACCCCAACGAGCTACAGTCAGCCACGCAGCAACACAACCTGAGCTGCGAAAGTGCATTATCTGCCACGATCACCATCCACTCTACATGTGTACCACGTTTTCGAAGCTATGCCCTGAGGATAAGGAAAAGGAAGTTCGCCGTCATCGCTTGTGCCGCAATTGCCTACGCAAGGGCCATCTAGTGGCAGAGTGTCCATCCAACAGTACTTGTCGAAAATGTCGCGGTAGGCATCACACACAGCTGTGCATCGACAAGGTCAAAACACATGCTCCAATGGAGGCAGAATCCAACGCACGAGTCCCGATTTCAACGCCATCTACCAGCTACCAGTCAACTTCTGCTGTACCCGCTTCCATCAGTGAACCTTTCAGCTACGCCTCGGTTGGACAAGGACAACGGACAATCCTTCTCGCTACAGCCATTATCATCGTCGTCGACGACAATGGAGTCGAACACGCAGCACGGGCGCTGCTAGACTCTGGAAGCGAATGCTGCTTCATCACTGAATCGTTTTCGCAGCGAATCAAGGCACAACGGAAGAAGGTTCACCTACCGATTGCCGGCATTGGTCAGTCTTCAGCACATACCCGCCAGACACTCCTCACTACGGTTCGGTCCCGCTTTGGCAAGTATACATACACTCTCGATTTTCTTGTTTTGCCGAAGGTTACCATCGACTTGCCATCCGCTTCCGTTGACGTCTCATCCTGGGAGATTCCACCTGGTGTTCAACTGGCTGACCCGTCATTCCACCGCACCACTCCGGTCGACCTGGTTTTGGGTGCAGAAATCTTCTTCGATTTGTTTAAGGTCGCTGGCAGAATTCCTCTAGGTGAAGACCTGCCTGTTCTCGTCAATTCTGTTTTCGGCTGGGTAGTGTCTGGAAAGTCCACCCTCAACCGTCGTACTGCTCCTGTTACCGCCAACTTCGCCACTACGCACAACCTACAGGCACTGATGGAGAAATTCTGGTCCATCGAAGAAGACGACACTGATCCCTGCTACTCAGTAGAAGAAGCAGCCTGCGAAGAACACTTTCGCCAGACAGTAACCCGAAACGCCGACGGTCGATATGTGGTTCGACTGCCACTCAAGCAGGACATTCTCTCCAAGCTCAACGACAACCGTCGCTCCGCTCTTCGCCGCTTTCATCAACTAGAAGCTCGTCTAGTGCGCAACCCGGATTTGCAACACCAATATCGTGCTTTCGTGGAGGAATACCATGCGCTAGGGCACATGCAGCGTGTGTCCGACTACGAAGATCCTCCAACACCGTGCTATCATCTTCCGCATCATGCCGTAGTACGTGAAGATAGCACAACGACCAAACTACGGGTCGTTTTCGATGCATCGTGCAAGACACCAAATGGCCCGTCGCTCAACAACGCACTCATGGTGGGCCCCACCGTCCAAGAAGACCTCCGCTCAATCATAATGCGTTCCCGAACTCATCAAGTGATGCTGATCGCCGATATCAAGCAGATGTACCGCCAAGTCCTGGTAGACGACCGGGATACACCTTTGCAGCGCATTGTGTGGAGACCCTCGCCCGATAGTCCGACTGAAACCTACGAACTAAAAACAGTAACCTACGGTACTGCCAGCGCTCCGTTTCTTGCAACCCGTATTCTACAACAGCTTGCCGATGACGAGTGTAACGAGTTTCCTGAAGCAGCCAAGGTTCTACGCAAGGACTTCTACGTAGACGATCTCTTTTCTGGTAGCAGCGACGTAACTGAGACGAAAGCATTGCTCAACCAACTCAGGGTGCTTCTGCTAAAGGGTGGATTCGAACTCCGTAAATGGGCATCCAATGAAGCAGCAGTGTTAGAGGACGTACAACCAGCAGAACGCGGCTTGCAGGAATCTTTCGACTTCGACAAGGATCAGTGCATCAAAACTCTCGGCTTGCACTGGGAACCGTCATCCGACCAGCTCCGGTATAAAATCTCTCCCATCAACACATCTGCGGATTCGCTAATAAGTAAACGGATTGCGCTCTCCTACATAGCAAAACTCTTCGATCCGCTTGGCCTCGTTGGCCCAGTAGTAACGACGGCCAAAATCTTTATGCAGACATTTTGGACCTTGAAAGACGACGACGGCAATCCTTGGGACTGGGACAGTGATCTCCCGCCAGCAATAAAGGACCGCTGGCACGCGTATCAATCGCAACTTACTCTACTTAACAAACTTCGCATCGGCCGTTGCATCCTGCTACCGAACTCTACCAGCATGCAGCTGCACTATTTCTCCGACGCATCAGAACACGCATATGGCGCGTGTGTCTACATACGTTCCACAGATGCAGACGGTAACGTTAAAGTATCTCTACTTACTGCCAAATCCAAGGTGGCCCCGCTAAAAACCAAACCAAGTATTCCCAGACTAGAACTGTGTGGGGCAAAATCGTCAGCGGAACTGTATAAACGAGTGAAATTGTCTCTTGGGATTGAAGCAGAAAGTTTCTTCTGGGTGGACTCTACAATCGTACTCTGTTGGCTCAACGCAGCACCTTCTACCTGGACAACGTTCGTTGCCAATCGTGTTTCACTGATCCAGAACGCCACCCAAAACTGTTTATGGAACCATGTAGCCGGGCAGGAAAACCCAGCCGATCACATCTCCAGAGGCATACCTGCTGAAACGTTACTAAAGTGCGACCTGTGGTGGCACGGGCCACAGTGGTTAAAACGCGACCGCTGCGAATGGCCGATTCAACCATTTCACGACAGTAGTCAGAGCCCTGAAGTTATCGTCGAGCAACGCAAAACACAAGCTGCAGTAATTTCCGCTACCATTGAGCCATCTTTCGTCGACCAACTCATGTCCAAGTTCTCCAGTCTTGATCGGATGGTCCGCGTCGTCGCTTACTGTCGGCGATTTGTAAATAATTGCCGCCTAGCACCAGCAGCACGCCATATCGTTCCCTACCAGACAACAGACGAGTGGAAAGAAGCAGAGAGTACAATCATCCGACTGGTTCAGCAGCAAACATTCAGCGAAGAGTACAAGGCTCTTCAAAGGGCACAACCTGTGTCAGTCAAATCGCGGCTTCGATGGTTTCACCCATTTTTAGATGCAACAAACCTGTTACGCATCGGCGGACGACTGGGTAAGACAGAACTGACTTACGACAGCAAACATCAGATTCTACTTCCAGCTTCACACCATCTTTCGACATTACTTGTTCGTCACTATCATGAGAAACATCTGCATGCAGCGCCGCAGTTGCTACTGAACGTCCTTCGCTTACGATACTGGATCATAGGGGCCAGGAATCTCGTCAAAAAGGTCGTTCAGCAATGCATCATTTGTTTCAGAGCTCGTCCAAAACTATTGGAACAGTTTATGGCAGAGTTACCAGCTTCCCGAGTAACAGCTTCCCGACCGTTCTCTACAACCGGTGTCGATTATTGGGGACCGATTCTGCTGAAACCACCGCACCGGCGCGCAGCTGCTCCCAAGGCATACGTGGCAGTTTTTGTGTGCTTCGCAACGAAGGCTGTTCACCTGGAATTGGTATCCGACCTTAGCACAGCAAAATTCATCGAAGCACTTCGAAGATTCGTTTCTCGTCGCGGCTTATGTGCCGAAATTTACAGCGACAACGGCCGAAATTTCCTCGGAGCATCCAATGAGCTCAAACAACTCATCCGTAGCAGCAGTCATCGAAGGGCAGTCGCACAAGAATGCACTGGTAATGGCATCCGTTGGCACTTCAACCCGCCAAGAGCATCACACTTCGGCGGCTTATGGGAAGCTGCAATTGCATCCGCTCAAAAACATTTCGTTCGTGTGCTGGGTACGCACACACTGGCATACGACTCGATGACAACATTACTGGCACAAATTGAATGCTGTCTAAATTCTCGTCCGCTTGTGCCACTTTCCGACGATCCATCTGACTTGGAGTCACTTACACCAGGTCACTTTCTCACCGGTACAGCGTTAAAATCCGTCCCAGACAGCAACCTCTCCGACATTCCGTTCAACCGACTTCGACAGTGGCAACAAACACAGAAATTGTTTCAGCAGCTCTGGAAAAGATGGCATCTTGAGTACCTCTCTACGCTTCAAACTCGCACTAAGTGGTGCAATCAACCGATACAACTTGAAACTGGACGTTTGGCCATTATCAAAGACGAAAATACTCCACCGATCAGCTGGCCGACTGGACGAATCATCAAACTGCACCCTGGCACCGACGGAACAACTCGTGTGGTAACGTTGCAGACACAGAAGGGACAATTTACCAGGCCGGTATCCAAAATTTGCTTGTTGCCGATACCACCAGCAGAAAAGATTTCGCCACAATGTAAACAAGCCGAGTCAGCATAACTTCCAGAATCGTTCCTGTTTTGCACCACCTAGAAGTATACCTACCTGTTCGAGCACCTGGAATCAAAATATTTATGGGCCCTCTATCAAGGGGGACAAGGTGAGAACCTGTCCAAATCTTTACTTTCCAAAATTCCCGCTACCGGGTCTTTTCTTGCTTATTTTCATGTGACATCCTACAACCAACAACATCATCACAATCATCGATCGAGTGACGTTGCGCAACAAGGATGCCAGCTTCAAGAATTATGTCTACACGCTACGACGTCTTCACTCATTCGAGAGTAATTTTCACCCAGTCATCGAAGCAGAATTGGACAACATCCAGAAATTGGCATTTCTGAGGGGCCAGTATGTTCGTGCATAACGAAACCGTCAGACGTCATCATTCGTCAGCCCCCAATTACAACCCCGACTGCTAGAAAAATTATTCTAGAGAACCGGTTCAAGCAGTGCTACCAACCAGTTCGCCCATCTATTGCTTCCGGACTCTAGGGTATATAGACAACGTCAACAGTCAGTGCGCTCTCTCTTCACTTCATTCGTGCGATTCGTCAGCAGCAAGCAAACAGATTATTTGATATCAGTACGCAGTTTATTTAAGTTAATGTAATTAATATAGTTATCAGTTAAGTCAAATACAGTGTTTTCACTTACCTACATCCCGCGTTCTCGATTGCAACCTGAAAAGGAGAAAGTGATTGGACTCACCTGGCAAAGTGCTAATATTTACCTGTGAGTGAAACGGTAATTTTTTGGTCTTCTGCTGCTCACCTGAGCAATCGACATTACAAAACACCAGAAATACACAGAACAGAAATAGACAAACAAGTGACGAAAATGTTAAACGAAGACATTATTCAACCATCCATATCTCCATATAATTCACCAGTTCTACTAGTTCCAAAAAAGACCACGACTAATGACAAAAAATGGCGTCTAGTAGTAGATTTCCGACAGCTAAATAAGAAAGTTATTGCAGACAAATTCGTTTACCCAGAATAGACGACATACTTGACCAAATGGGTAGAGCTAAATATTATTCAACCCTTGACCTTATGTCAGGATTCCACCAAATTGAACTAAACGAAGAATCCAAACAGTTTACAGCATTCTCAACCAACTCTGGACACTACGAATTTAATAGATTACCTTCCGGACTAAATATATCTCCCAACAGCTTTCAACGCATGATGACGATAGCCCTTAGCGGACTACCGCCAGAATGCGCTTTTCTATACATTGACGACATAATAGTAATCGGATGTTCCATACAGCATCATTTAAAAAATTTAGAACATGTATTTTGCAAATTAAGAGAATATAATTTGAAACTCAACCCAACAAAGTGCAATTTTTTTGTGTGCAAACGTTACATACTTAGGACATGACATATCTTCGGAAGGCATACAACCCGACAAATCAAAGTTTTCAGCAATCCAAAACTATTCACAACCACAAAATGCAGACGACGTCAGAAGATTCGTCGCATTTTGCAATTATTATAGGAGATTCATACCATATTTCTCAGACAAAGCAGCATCTCTTAATGCACTCTTAGCTAAAAAGGCAGTATTCAACTGGACAGAAGATTGCCAAAATGCATTTGAAACATTGAAACAAGAACTTTTAATTCCGAGAATATTACAATTCCCCGATTTTAAAAAACCATTCGTTCTTAGCACAGACGCCTCGAAAATAGCATGCGGCGCTGTACTAGAGCAGGAACACGACGGCATCAGATTGCCTATAGCCTATGCCAGCAGAAAATTCACTAAAGGAGAAAGTAACATGTCTACAATAGAACAAGAACTTACTGCCATACATTGGGCTATTTCTCACTTTAGACCATATCTCTATGGACGAAAATTCGTTGTAAAAACAGACCATAACCCCTTGGTACACCTTTTTTCAATGAAAAACCCAACGTCTAAATTAACAAGGATGCGACTAGATTTAGTGGAGTTCAACTTTGATATCGAATACGTGAAAGGAAGAGAAAATGTGGGCGCCGACGCTCTTTCCCGTATAAAAATCAATTCTGAAAGCTTGAAAAACATGCTAATCTTGCCGGTACAGACAAGATCTGCAAAAACAACAACACGAACACCGATATACGAACCTAATACTAGTAAAACTGATCACCTTAAAGCCTACGATTCAGTTAACAATATAGATGCTTTCAATTTACCGAAACTCATTTTCGAACCCAAACACGACTATCTTAACATTATAAATAAAAATAAAAACCTGAAAGGAATTATTGCCCAAGCGCAGACATTCCAATATAAAGGCAGAACAAACTTCGAGGAATGCATATATTTAATAAATTTAATGGCCAAGACAATAAAAATAAAGAAAATTGCGATCAGTGTAATGGATCCAATATTTAACTACTTTCCTAAAAATGGAAAAGAACAATTTAAAGAAGCATGCAACAGAAATTTAAAAGACGTTATCATAGTACTATACACACCAGCAAAGGTGATTGAAAACAAAAATGAAATACAAAGATTAATAAAAGAAAACCATGACATACTCTTAGGAGGACACGTCGGTACAAACAAATTATTACAAAAATTACGAAGAAATTATTACTGGACTAATATGAAAGACAGTATATCCAAATACGTGAACAAAACAAACACAAAATTAAAACACAAGAAATTTTTGAAAATCCCTTTTACACCAACAAAACCATTCGAACTTGTCTCAATGGACACCGTTGGCCCATTAACAAAATCTACAAAAGGAAATCGTTACGCACTAACAGTACAATGCGACTTAACGAAATACATAATCACAGTGCCAATAGCAGACAAACAAGCTAGTACTCTGGCAAAAGCACTAGTTGAAAACCTTATTTTAATCTATGGATGCCCTAAGATAATCAAATCTGACATGGGTACCGAATATAAAAACGAAGTATTCCAACAAATATGCACTACCCTCTCCATAAACCAAAAATTTTCCACAGCCTACCACCCGGAAACCATAGGATCTCTCGAACGAAGTCACCGTTGTTAAAACGAATATGTTAGACAATTCGTAAACGAACAACATGATGACTGGGATTCTTGGATACCATTCTCTACATTTTTCTATAATACTACGCCACATACTGAACATACTTTCACACCATTTGAACTTGTTTTTGGTACACAAGCAAACTATCCAGCACGGTTAAAAGAAACAAACTCAATAGACCCAGTTTACAACTATGATGCATATCAGAAAGAACTAAAATTCAAATTACAATTAGCAGCTCATAAAGCGAGAATCTTACTAGAAAAATCAAAGATAAACAGAATATGCAAACAAACACAAAAAGCAAATCCTACGGATGTTCAAATAGGAGATCAGATATGGCTGAAAAAGGAAAATCGCAGAAAATTAGATTCAGTATATTCAGGACCATTTACCATTATTCAGATGCAACATCCAAACGTAACAATACAGAATACAATATCAAAAGAAACTCAAACAGTACACAAAAACAGAATTGTCAAATACTAACTATCCTATCATACAATTAAACATAGTATATAAGCTCACAGGCAAACTAAAAAAAAATTATACAATTAAACGTTGAATATAAGTTTACAGGCAAACTGAAAAAAAAACCATCATACAATTTAACCTAGCATATAAGATAACAGGCAAACTGAAAAAAAAATACTCAGTACACAATTGTAAACAATTAGGCATTCAAGAAAACAAATGTTTATTCAAAAACCCACATATTCAACGATTGTAAAACAAGGCAAAAGACAACAGGAGATAGACCCAAGCAAAGTAATCTCATTTCATTTCATTCCATTTCGTTACTCTTCCAAAACGGGGTAGGTGTAATAGGCTTCAACCCTGTAGCATCAAATTCCAAAATATAAACAAACCAAAAGGCCATACGCCTTAAACAAACAGCACAATTATGCAACAGCCAAACATATGCGCCACTTGCTACACAAGCGACAATAAGTTATTTTCACTCTTTACTTCCCGCCTTCGGTGTCACCCTCGGTGGCCCGCAATTGAACGCACTCGAAATGCAAATAGCAAATTACATACCCGACTAGGTTCAGCGTACACAGTTTTAACTGACCTAGCAATAAGAACATTTTGGGCTGTGGCCTTCCTGCAGTCTTTTGTCACGCTCACTCTAGCGTTAGCATGTAAGATACCAATAATTGTAAATCATATAAATACCCTTAGATTTCGAACAAATGAACATTCTCAAACTGGACGTTGACTTAGTCAGTCTTTCTTGGTCCTTACTGGTAGATACTCCCAGGAGTCTACCCGAGTTCGGATACCAAGTCGTAGATGACCTAGCCTTCTCCTAAAACCACCACACAGGTTAATATTTGAGCAAAATTGTAACTCAATAAAATCAATCATCATTATCTATCATCCGAAAGAGGTGATTCCGCGAATTGAATGTTCGTGTACAGGATGATGATGCCGGCATCTCTTCATGGCCAGAGTGGGTGTATGAGCGACTTCTGCACTTCGGGAAGGGTAGACCCAGACACTGCCAATATATCGTCCATTTAGCGCCGGCCCTGATACACGTATAGCGACAACCGTCGCCATACGTTCGGTGGGGGGCCCACCTGGGTTATAATGGCCTCCCAGCCAAGGTTCATCTCCAGAAAGCGTAAGTCTTCCGTCGTTATGGGCCCTGGCACGCCGGGCAGAGCCCACCGAGCCTCGTGCCAGAGGCAAATTTTATTGATAAATCGGGGAAAGCTCAGCATGGAACTGAAGAGATCGAGTATCAGGAGTCTCAGCACGAGGAGGCCGCAAACGGCCCCAGAGGTGGATACCTTCGTCAGGCAGGACCGCGGCAGGCGCCCCATCATGACCTGCGCTTGGAGCCAAGGGCTCGCTCCAACGTACCAATTGGTCATCAACAACTCCTGGGCGACGTGGATCATCTTGAAGCTGGAAGAAAAAAAAAGAGTCAAAGAAAAAGAGAAAAAACGTATTAGTTCGAGTTATACGACAATGACCTAGAAAAAATGAAAAATAACAAACGTAGTAAAACGGTACTCACCTGAGTAAGTGTACGAATGATTTTCAAGAACGCTGGCAAGGGTTTATATAGTCAATCCACTAAATTGCAAACTCGGCGATTCAGCATAAATGCATGCACCCGCGACGGGCGCACCAGCTCGCGAAAGATACACATGGAACAATTGCGCGATGAAAAAAATTACGTAGCCGTGTAGCACACACGGAGGGCTATAATCTTTAGGCAAATTCGAGAATGGAATGAAATACTGAAAACAATAACGATAATAATGGGATGAAATACAGAAAATAATAACGATAATAATGGGATGAAACACTGAAAATAATAACGATAAGAATGGGATGAAATGCTGTAAAATTATAACGATTAATTAAATTAATAATTTAAAAGAAAAAAGACGGTGCAAAACGGGATAAAAAGACGAAGCAGGACAATTTTAACGTTAAAAAAGAAGAAAAAAATAGCGAACGAGAAAAATTAACAGTGACAAGGACATTATTCTTAGAAATAGAACTAGGAGAGACTTTGGACAAGAAGGCTAAACCTACCGGACAAGGAGACTGCTGACTTTAGGAGATTCAGACTATTCTAATTTTAGTCAAGGGCGAGCGAATGTAGACAACGGGGGTGGTTACCCAGAATGATTGGCGGGAGTGCAAATTGAGTGAAAGGAAAACAAGGGAATAACCGGCCCAGGATGATTGAGTGTGCCAGTTTTCATTTATTTCCTAACCTTCTTATCTTTCAGGAATCTCTAAAGCGGGCGGTCGCACCTTCGGACGGAAGGGGGAGACGTATTATGCAGGCAACTGCATACTAAGGTGAAGTGTAAGTAGAACGTAAGTATGACGGTATAAACAAAATGACAAGATGATGACGATGATGAGATTATGAAAATGAGACATAAAGTATAGCGAGAAATTTTGTGGTATTAAGATGACGAAAATAAGACACAAAGAAAATGAGATGAATGAGCCTATTATGAAAGATTTATTGTGAGTAATTATGATAAAAAGGTGGTTATCGGTTACGAGAGTTAGACCGATACTTACGATTTTTTGATACGAAAGTTAAACTGAGATCCAATGAGGAGACAGATTAAGAGAAAGTCATTTAAGACAAGAAAAGTTAAAACGAGATAACAAATGACCTAGAGAATAAAAAAAAAGAGATGTTATATTGTAAATCGGATATGAGCGCATTTTTTTAGCGAAATGACGAATTTATTTAACAAACGAGTATATGCGCATTCGTATATTGAGAAACGGAAGGATTAGTCGCGCAGAATTGTAAATCCGATAATAAAAAGAAAATATGTAATAACGAACAGATTTAGCTACACGACGGTAAGATTTATGAAATGACACAAAACAAAAAGAAAGATATATACTTCTTTATATACTTTGACGATAGATTTGAAATATTGCTTATTGTACACTTAAGTAGGGGAAGAGAAAGCATGTTAACCGAAAAAAAAATACGGGCATAGATTGTAAGTAGAAACATAGAACAGAAAATAAAATGTAATAGGCCGGATTACCTAAAGTTATTGAACCCCGTAATAATATAGCAGGGGCAACCCAACGTAAAATAGCATCAACCAGGCACCCAGCTGCATGCGCAGTATGGAGAGTGCGCAAGTGGGAAAGCAAACGTGGCAGGCGTAGGGCGCAACCCCCGCCAAAGAAGGAATTCACACAAACACAAACTCGAACGCGGCGGGCTGGGCGAGCCTCCACTATGACGGCGCGCATGGCGCTCCGGGTATTCGACCGACTACACCGATGACGACATCACCAGGCGACGAATACCTCCACCGCCGGACATTCCCCCCCAGGTCCAAATACGGCAACCAAGCAGCGAGCACCAGCACGTAGCCGATATGAGATGTAGGGGGCCCGAATAAGTGTATGTAATATGTTGTGCAGAACAGTAAAGAAGAAAGAAGAACATATTAGGTAAATAAGACGCACCAAAAAGCCAACATAACTAGGCATTAGGCCGTTATCTCATCGCGATAACAACCACCTCGGGAGAGTGGGGAAATGTGACGCAACACCCCGCGGATTTCCCAATGTTTCGTCACGTTAGTAAAACTCAAGAAGAATGTAATCTAGATCAATAGCCTGCTACCGAGTTTACTTAATACAGTAGATCAAGCAATTTACACGTAAAACAAAACAGTTTCAACATAAACTAGAGCATTAGCTTGCCGAAGAGTATACGTATCTTGCAAAAAGCAACGTTACAATAACATAGCAATTCTAGAGCAGTCCTTATTATAATTCGTTGGCCGAACAGATCAATATCAAGGCATTCTTAATATGAACCAAACCGAAAAAAACCCTTATTATGAATAGTATTAAAACAATAACCATGCGTCCTAGTTATAAGGCGTCGAACGATCGGTGGCTGTAAATATCCTAACGAGCATGCCACACAATGTTTACCTTTTCAATTTAACTATACTCAAAACAGAAGCCGGAGGCACAGCGTCACTCACGGTTACCCTTAGGCGCTCACGGTTGCGCACGGTACCAAGAGCTTGCGCGCTCTCGGATACTCACAAGTAGCGCGCGAACAAATATCGTACGCTCTCGCACGTGCTCCGATGCAAGCGCTCTACAACGCTCGCGGCATATAATAACATGTACTAAAATTCAACTCGAAAACGAAACAGGGTAATAAATACTATAGGTTAGAATAGAATCGCTAGATAGGCGATAACTCAGGTCGGAGGAGAAGAGTCTCTCCGCTCTGAGTTACACAGGTTAATATTTAAGCAAAATTGTAGCTCAATAAAATCAATCATTATCTATCATCCAAAAGAGGTGATCCCGCGAATTGAATGTTCGTGTACAGGACTTATCCGAAATAGGTCCTGGTGGAGCTCTAGCTCTACACTACAGCACAGCAAATACGAGTCCGACCTCTACGACGCTTTGACGTCAATTCATTTTAATTTTTTTAAAAATACGTTTATAGAGTTTTTGTTTTTTCCTTATCGTGGTTTTAGCCTAAAAATTAAGCCTAATTTTTTCCGTATTTTCTTGTTTTTCTGAAATTATAAAAATATATATATTCAACGCTCTGTTTAAAATATTTTTAGTCAGTTTGCTACTCGGAGCGTTGTCTTGAGTTCTGAGTTAAACTTGGCGTATTTGTTTTGTTTAAAATGACGAATTTTATGTCCACGTGGAATGTGGACAGCCCCTGTATAAGACTTTGTAATCGATAAATTAGGGCAACATGAAAGGGATTTGCAAGGATAGTTTGCCTCCTTGAAGTACAACTTGGGTAACGCTAAATGGACTCAATAATTGTTTGCTTAATGCGAATCGTGTCTATTCCTCTAGTTTCCTTCAATTCCTCACTATTTTCGGGAGTGTCGTTGAGTCGGTGATCTCTTATTAAGTAAGTAGCGCATCATCAATATACTTTCTGATATCCTCAGCCTACGGTAAAGATGGGCGTAGCCTGCAATGATGACTATCAGGCCTACTTCAGCTCAAAATTGGTTTGAATGTTACTCCCAAAAAATGTTCCTCAAGCAATCTGAGTGGAAGTGACAGTCATCAATCTTCAAAATATGCCTACGCTACGAAACGTTAAGGCAACATGAAAGGTTAATGGTACACCTATTTTTGTATTTTTATTCGATTTCGGCCTGAAGCAGTCGGACGTGTGTTCGGTTTTCCGCTTCATACCCACACTCGAAGTCGAAACTAATTGCCTGGTGCCTTTCGAGTCGATTTAGACTATAAGATACTTGTGTACCAAAGCCTGATAAAGCGTTTTACCAATTAATTGTTCAAGGTATCATGCAATGAATGGTCCTTGCAAATCGTTAGCCTTTCCTCCTGCAACAGAGACCACACTGTTATCTGCAAGTTGTCTTATCGTGCATGAAATTGCCAGACATTCGTCAATGCCACATACATAAAAGATGTAAAGAAGGGGGCTTAAACATGAGCTCTGGGGACGATCCATGTAGCTAATATGAAAGGTTGACTAATCACCATGCAAAAAATCCTTGTGCTTTTCTTACATCAATTTTTGCAAAAAGTTTTTTAAAGCTGGGGTAAATCCTTGTCGGTGAAGTTTTTCCGAATGGATGTCAATAGAAACGGAATCAAAAGTCCCCTTATATCCAAGAACACAGATTCCATTTGTTCTTTGCTGGCATATGCCAGCTGAATTTCCGTTGAAAGCAACGCAAGACAATCGTCGTCCCTTTGGCTCGGCGGAAACGAAATTGAGTATCTGACAGTAGACCATTTACTTCGACCCAATGCACAGTGGGGCTGTAGGGTATATTCTACCAGGGACTTCTTCTTCTAGGTATCCCTGTACGCGCAGTCGGCGCGGAATTAAAACACCAGATTAGAGCTGATGATAATTAACTTTTATTTTGTACATCACTGCTTAAATATACCCTGCAGGTAACTCAGAGCGAAAGGCTTTTCCCCATCGATCCGGTCACCACATACCTAGCTGTTCTATACTGGCCTATGGCATTTCTTGGCCTGTCTCTTTCTTGTGCTTAACTTTTAGTACAGATAATTAACTACTTGAGAGCGCTATAACATGTGCTCCAAAACATGTGCGCCAGCATGAGCGCTAAGAACCCGCGCGTGAGCATGGGCGACGCTGAGCGACGCTACCGTTTGTCGAGTTCTTTTTTGTTTATTCAATGCCTCGGTGGCTTTAGTGACTATTCATCGCGGAAGGCAAAGTGTTTTCGCCAACGCTTGCATAGCAGAACCGTTCGCGGACTTTCTTCAAGATTTTTCCTGTTTTCTTTACAAATGGTCTTGTTTTGGTGGACAACGGCGGACGGCCATGTCCCGGTTTTACACTCTACCTGTTTTTCATTTCTTTCAACGGAAGGCTTACTGTCTTTCGGACTAAGCTAAAATGTACCGTATGAAAAAATTCTGCGTGACGGAACTTAAGGTATTTTCTGTGCGGGGTGTGACGTCACAGGGCGACTCCATACAAAGGCTGGCCAAGCAAAAAAGGTGTCGATAAATGCGACAAAAACTTGGTATTTACATAATTTTGGGGCGCTGAACACGAAAATCTGCTATCGCATTCTTCACTAAAGTGACAATTTGCGCTACAGCGGACAGTATGCATTTGAAAGCTTACGTTTTTACCTAAATTTTGAATGTAGTCACAACTGCGGCAATTAAACTTTTAAGCTACTTTTCTACAAAAAATCATGTTTTTGTAAACTTTTTCTAGTGTCAGGCCTACTATGACCAAATTTTACAATATCTTATAAAAAGGGTTTGTTTTGCACGATATGTACAACAACTTTTCTTTTGACATAAAAAAATCCAAGCTATCATTGAAGCTACAGAGCGTTTCAAATTAATGACCTTTTTTTCAAAAAAGACAAAAAACGTCAGTTCTCCAAGCTTTGAAAAGTCATAAAAAATTCAGATTTCATGATTTTGCGCCCAAATTTTGGATTTAGACACTTGAATGTTATAGCAATAAAGAAAAAATATTATGAAAAAGCTAACGAAAAAAAAAAATTTTGGCTGATGGCCAGCGATTCCCCACTGTGCAATGGTCCAGGCATCGGAGAATAATTTGCTCCATCAATTTTAGGATACAGGGCAACATTGCAATCGGCCATAAGAGTTGTGGCAATCACATTCACTTGCCTCCAATCCTGCGGTACGAGAATTTGCTCCAAAAACTTGTTGAACAAGTTCAATAAGCGCCTCTTGGTAATTTCGGGAAGATTCTTCAGCAAGCTTTTTTTTCACCTATGGTTCTTCAACAAGTTGACTTTGATCCTATCTAAGCGAGACTCGTTTTTGTTACAGGATAATAGGGCAACTGAAGCGGGGGCCTAGTGTGGTTGGTAACGTCTCCGCCAACCACGCTCGACGCCTGGGTTCGAATCCCACCGCCGACATAGGTGTCGATGGTTGTGAGGTCGCGTTATTCACTCACAACCAACCCAACTGGTCTATATTCAATCCTAGCCGACACCGGGAGATTTTCTGAGGCGAAAAATCTCTGGGATCACGCCTTCCATCGCATGAGGAAGTAAAGCCGTTGGCGCCGGTCCGTTTATAAACGGGTCGTGAGTTAAGGTCCTGGGTGTGGAGTCGCCTCCCTGGGCGTCGGTGATTGGCCACAACAGTGGCGGAACTAGACCGACGGAAAATAAGCGAGAATAAAAAAAATAGGTCAACTGAAAGTTGTGTCATCGTAAAAAGTGATTCCATCGTGTCGCGATCCCAGGACAATGCGAACACCGCGACATACTTTCCTAGTAAAATCAAATTTTCACCGACTTGAAGACTTTTCCCTTTCGTTGACTACTTTACAATTTTGCACCCTTCGGGCTGTGCTCCATAAATTTCTATTTCGAGATTTTGTCGCCAATAACCGCGTTTGGGCTTGCTTGACGTCGAGAATCAAGCCTGCGAAAAGTTATATTCTTCAAGTGGTGGAAAACTCGACAGCTCGTGAAATCTTTTCCTCGGATAACTTCCTAGTGATATTTCGTGTGTGGTCATACGAAATGTTTATCGATTGTACGAGATCTGATCCGTTGGTAATTGAAATTGAGATAGGCAAATGATTGCTACCGTGGAGACCCAGAATTACCATCCATGTGCAATCCAACCGTAGCGATGCCGAACTTAAGGATAAATCTAAAGTGCTTGGTTGCGCTAGAGGTTTTGGTACACGTGTCTTATCCTGGGGGAAATATATATTGAGGTTATACCAAATTCATTACCTTGTATTGTCATATTACACGTTACAATTTCGATGTCTGCAACCAATTTCAGGGAAATCCGATATAAAAAATCACAGGAGGGTTGTGTGCAAAGCCACGACCGCATGGTTGAAGTAGAATACTTTTACAAGAAAGATAACTCGGCTGCTTGCGTGTCAGTCTTTTTTTTTGTAGTAAATAAAAGTTTTCGAACGTTGTGAAATGATGGATCTGGAAAAATAGGTGTGACCTAATTATTTCCAGTTATACCATTCTACAACGTTCGAAAAATTTTGTTCCGTATGCCGTAATACGAATGTAGGTGTGACCTAATTATTTCCAGTTATACCATTCTACAACGTTCGAAAAATTTTATTTCGTATGTCGTAATAAGAATGTACGAAAAATACATCTTATTCATTCTGGCTCCGCCTTTATTTTCAGTTCCAACAGATTTTCTCAGTTTCGTAACACGGATGTACAAAAACGATTTCTTGTGGACATTCTGTCGAGCCGGACCGATAGAGCTCTCATTAGAGCAACAAAATAACATGTATTGTGTCGTGTTGCGCGGCTTCGAAGAAGAAAATGTTCCCGTCCCCGTGCCCCATGGATGCAGTTTGTTGCGTGTTTGATATTGCCAATGGCAGACATGATTATGAAGGTCGAAATTCTGCTGTGATGTCAAACCATAACCGTCTTCTTCAAGACGTTATAGTCCTTGTTAATGAAGTGTTGTGAATTTTCTAAAGCAGACTCAGCATCGTGAGCAGAACGTGCCGAACTTTTTTGTTGGAATACGGATTTGTTACGTATATACCGCTTGTTAAGCACAGTATCAACAAATCGTAATAAACATCACACTGCTGTGCATTTGCAGCAGCATCAAACCTCAGTTGCAGCTTATTAATAACCATTCATTACGCTCTTCCAAATACATTTAGTAGCCTTGAAAAAGGCCGATTGCTGCAATTGCAATTTTAATTGCAATTTTAATTGCATAAATGCTTCATGGTCAGATATGCCCGCTGCAACTGCTACGCTATCTGTAGCCATGCCACAGTTGTGGCCGCTATACGCTGCCATTGGTATCCGCTGCCCCTGCATCACCTGGCTCAGCTGCTATCGATGCTGAGATCCGCTGCAACTAGTGCGCTATCCATTGCTATGCCACATCTGTGGCCGCTATCCGCTATCGCTGGTATCCACTGCACTGCTTCTACTGATGTTAAGGGATGACTGCTGTTGTCGCTGTCTAGAACTATTATGAGCGGCTTCGGCTGAAACAGGCTCTTATATAGGCTAAATAGCATGTTTTCATTTGCAAGGTATATGATTCTGTCGACCGTGCTTTGGAAGCAATCATATAACGACCAATCAGCGGTCGAATTTTTCGTTTTGACAAGGCTTGACTATTTTCAATAGTACAATAGTGTGAATAATAAAATTACAATTATCTTCTTTTGGGAAGAATCTTAGAAGATATTCCAATCTATTGCTACAAGAACGAAGGAAATCATCGAATACTAACCGATTTATTAGCATTTGAAATTGGACATATTTTTCACTTTTTTCGGTTTTAGATTTTCATTTCATATCCCTATGTAGCCGAACTTGCTGAGAGAAGTATTTTACTTCAAAATAGCACTTCATAATCCTTTGAATGTATCTGTCATTTGGGATGAGGCTCTTCTATGTTCTTTTCAGGGAAGTTCAAGGAAAGAAAGGTTTTTCTCTTCCTAGACTTCTCAGGTTCGGCTGAAGAAGGTTTTCCAACTGAATAGTCAGAATCAGACTTATCAGACGACAGCTCCTCGTGAGGATTCGGGGAAACCAGTTTGGTTGCAGCGGCCTCTTTGAAAATTTTTGCAAAAGTGCACTTTGAGCGCTCTTTCAGAGACCGCTTGATTTTATCTTGACGTTGTTTGCACGCGGAGCATGCGGACAGCTCATGCGTTGCAGCTCATGCAGAGTCTACCCACAATAGAGACAGTTTTCAACATCCTTATCGCAGGCGTCATCCGCATGTTGCTCTCTGCATTTATTACATCCTTATTGCCATAGTGGGTGGCCGTTTTGTGTTCTCTATAAAAAAATAAAAAAAATGCTACTTTTGTTTTTATAAATTAAAATTAACTGTGTTCATTCCAAAATTAAAAAAAAAAGTTTTCACGGTTTTTTTCTACAAGGTATCATTAGTTCTCTGAAATTCATTCTTGGACAGGTTTTTCATATTATTAGAAGTTTCTGTGCTTTCAACCTACGCCAAAATTCATATACCCATTTAGATTATGATGATTTTTTTTATTTATTTGCAGGTTGATACAGGAGGAAAAGCAATCTACTGAAGCTCGAGCTGAAGAGCTGGAATCCCGTGTTGGAAGTCTCGAGCATATGAATTTATTGACCAGAGGGCGTTCAAGAGAAAGACAAAGTCCTCCATTAAGCGGAACGAGTAGTCCCACCAGTCCTAACCGTGATTATTTACATAAATATCATACGGTAATTATTTTGAAAATGCGAAATATGATAAATCGTTTGCAAAATTAAAGAACAGAATAAGGTGCACAGGTTTCGAAATTCGGTATATGGGTCATTCCTGTCAAGTGTCCGAGGAAATGCATCGACCATCTCCAATTTCGACCAACACTTGTGAGTCGATGTACTTTGGGTCGGAACTCATCAATTCAAAGTGTTGTAGCGATTGGAGGACCCCTCAACCAATGAGACTGCTTCTACTTTTTGCGAATTTAGCATAACACCTTTTTCAATTTGCGGATATCTCAGGACCCTGAAGAGCTACAGGTGATATTGACATATCATTTTGAAGGGTTTTAGATGTAAAATCGAACGACGTAATTTATTTTTTTCGTCAATGTTGCCAACATTGCATTTTTCTCAATTTAAAACTTAATTTGCAATTTCCTCGAAATACCTTCGATTTTGATTTTGACCACGCCAATGTGTTTAGCAGACGATTTAACATAGGAATCACTTATCAGCAAAAATCAAAATGTTGCGTTACAGAGATATAGCATTTTCAAACTTGCAAGATTTAGAAGTTTGTCTACGTACGAAAGCGCTTCTACATAGAATGCTGCAATCGTGATGGTATCCTAGCAGGCGTTTGTGTAATCGGAGAGATGTTACTTAGAGGAGCATCTGTGAATGATATAACGCAAAAATGCCGTTCTAGACGCATCTTCCGGAAAGGCTACAGGGGGGTGTTGGTTACACTTTTCATATGAATGATTTTTTTCATGTTATTGGTTTATTACATTATAGAAACATCCTCTCGTTATTAAAAACCGTTTTCCAACAGGCAAATGATCATGTTTTTCCTGATTGCTAAGATTTCAACATTGTAAACAATGTGTTAAGTAGCTAGCAAGTCTCATCACGTGTGCAGTCATTTCATTTTTGAAGATGGTGTGTTCAGTAGGATTGTATTTAAAACAAATTAGTATCACTGGAAAACGGTATTGGTTATCACAGCAATTCTTATCTCGCAAATGGCACACGCGATGAGATTTACTACCTACTTTGAAAATACATTCCAAGTAACAATGAAAACGCTTCCAGGATTTAGCCTTGTTTTTAATCGTTTTAAGTTGACTTACATTTAAGTCTTTGACTATAGTCTGATAAAACTGATAAAAAAATATGGTCCGCAAATATTTTCCACAACTGTCATATGCATGAAGTTGTCAGATAGTCCCTCTGATGGCTGAATAATTTTAAACCTGTAGGTTATAGTTGTGGTTTACATAAAAAATCGTAACATAGGCAGATACTCCCAGCTGATCTCGAGGTACAAGCTAGTCGTCATATGTTCGAGCCCCGGCTCAGGAGAAGACTGTTAGTGTCAATTGGATCGTAACGCTTGCCTCACAAATATCCTGTGCTCTAAACAGTTGGTTGCGAAGCCTGTGTCAAATAAACAAAACAGAATAACCCACCTCGGCTCTAATTCTGGAAAAGAAGAAAAAGAAGAACACAGGTAGACGAATGTTATGATAGGCTTACTTGCTTTATAATGTGCTATGTTGTGAGTATATTAAGATATTCGGTTATGATAAAGTATTTTGGATGCGTACGGAGATTTGTTTGAAAACAACATGTGGTCTTGAATGCTTAATACATAATTCTGAAATGAAATCTGATATAAGCATTTTTTTCACGTTAATAACGATGCCACAAGTTGGTTTTGAAATTCGGATGATAGATAAAAGGAAAATGTACATTTAACAAAAAACGATAAACCATGCCATGTGACAACAGAAAAAGTAGCATTTCCTGAATTTTCTGAGTCTAGAACAGAATTTTTGCGTTAGCATATTAACATATACTCTTCTAAGGATAATCTCTCCGATTACAAAAATACCTGCTAGGATATCATCACGATTGCAGCATTCTATGTAGAAGCGCTTTCGTACGTAGACAAATTCCTGAATCTTGCAAGTTTGAAAATGCTTTATCTCTGTAACGCTACATTTTGTTTTTTGCTGATAAGTGATTCCTATGTAAAATCGTCTGCTAAACACATTGGCGTGGTCAAAATCAAAATCGAAGGTATTTCGAGGAAATTGCAAATTAAGTTTTAAATTGAGAAAAATGCAATGTTGGCAACACTGCCGAAAAAATTTAACTTCGTAGTTCGATTTTACATCTGAAACCCTTCAAAATGATATATCAATATCACCTGTAGCTCTTCAGGGTCCCGAGATATCCGCAAATTGAAAAAGGTGTTATGCTAAATTCGCAAAGAGTAGAGGCAGTCCCATCGGTCGAGGGGTCCGCCAATCGCTACAACACTTTGTATTAATGAGTTCCGGCCCAAAGTACATCGACGAACAAAATTTGGTCGAACTCGAAGATGATCGATGCATTTCCTCGGACACTTGACATGACCCATATACAGTCTGTTTTTTTACGCGGGGGATACGTTTCAAATTTGTACGGATCTGCGTAAAAAGACTGGATTGAGTTTGTTAAAATAACGTAGAAACTGTCCCAAAACGTTTCAAGTTTGACTGCATTTGATTGTGTTCAGTCTAAAGGCTAAAACGCTATAGAGCTGAATCGCGTCAAATGATCTGGAAATACGCGAAAATTAAATCGAACATTTTTGATTTGAATGAATCTTTGCACACGTATTTGGCTTAGCAAACTGAGCATTTTTCACAGATGGAGAGATTTTTTACACCCATGAATTATATTCTAAAACGGCGTATGCTTTTTGGCATAGGTTTTATTCGAAACATTGTAGCCCAGAAACCGTTGGTTGTATAGAAAAACTGTCTGACTATGAGTTGTAGGGAATTAAAAATGCATCATTAAAAAAACTGTACAAAAAAATCTTTCTGACAAAAAAAAAAAATAAAAATAAACATTAAATTTTAATAGAAAAAATAGAGTTGATTTTTTCCATTTTTTAAGAAACTTGAAATTAATACGCAACTTTGGAAAAAAGTCCAGGATGGAGAAATGAAATATATTTTTTTATGGTAGATTATTTTTTTTATAAAAATTCTAATTCAAACATATTTCAACATATTTGTATTCTGATGATTTTGAAAGATGCAGGGAGTCATTTTGAACCAAAAAGCTCTTGGTAGTTAACATTCTAAAGGCATCGGTTTTCGAGTTATTTTGAACTTAAGCTCAAAAAATTATTAACATTTAGGAAAATACACGTTTTTCTTAATTTGTCTGTGGTTCTCCAGCAAAAACCATACGATCATTGGAATGCTTGATCAAAAATATACAATTCATTCTTCGACAAGAAGACGAATGAATTTGCGAACGTTATATGGGACGATATTTTCATATCACAGAAAAAATTTCAACTCAACGCGGAATATTATCAACCACGAGCGGCAAGTATGCGTAACTTTTTAAAATCTTTAGACGTTTTGAACATTGATTGGTACGAGGTGGCCATCGAACATGCAACTGATTATAACTCATTGCTGTTTAATTTCACTGTTTTTGATACATTTTCTCGTCACGCTCCAATCGTGACAAAACAACGAAGATTATCGCATAAATATCCTGAATGGTTCACGCCCGCCCTTGTTAACCTAATGAAAGAGAAAAGGAGTGTTTTGAAACGAATGCGTCGCGCGGCGTCTCATAAAAATGTATCAAACTACAAAGAAGTACTGCGTACGTTTAAAGCGGTCCACAGGGAAGCGTATCAGGTCTATATATCCGATATTCAAAACAGCTTGAAAAGTATCCCAAAATCGGTCTGGAAATTTATAAGACCTCTTACATGGCTATTTAATTCCTCGCTTGCTTCTGGTCATTTTCCGTCAATTTGGAAAATACCGCAAATTACGCCGGTGCATAAAAAAGGTTCACGCTATCATGTAGAAAATTATCGTGGAATTGCAATACAATCAGCTGTCCCGAAGCTTTTCGAATCACTAGTGTATAAAAAGCTTTATGAAACAATCGCTAATCAGATTTCTCCAGTGCAGCATGGATTTTTAAAAAACAAATCCGTTGTTACAAACCTTTGTGAGTTTACCGCTTTGGTTACGGACTACATCTCCAAAGGATTTCAAGTTGATTGTATCTATACAGACATGAGCAAAGTCTTCAACGCTATTAGCATTGATAGTGTATAAGGGCAGTAGCAAATGCAGGGATTCGTGGCTCGCTCTACAACTGGCTTAAGTCGTATCTTGAACGTAGTGTGCAGTTTGTGAAGATCCGGAGAAGTAAATCGAATTCATTTATTGTCCACTCAGAAGTACCCTAAGGCAGTCATCTAGGCCTGTTTGTGCTTTTGATGAATAAACTACCTGATGTGATCCACCATGCAATCATTTTGATTTACGCAGATGATGTGAAATTGTTTCTTCCTATTAAACATAATGACGACTGCCAAAGATTGCAGAGTGATTTAGAAATTTTCGGAAGATTCTGTGATAGTTGCAGACTACATGTGAACGCAAACAAATCGTCCCCTTAATGCTAGAACTAAATAACTCGAAATTTGTCGATTTTGAGTTAAGTATGCCATCATATTTATCGCGTCGAGCTCTATAACATATCCAAAGCTCGTTGAAACACGATTACAAGAAAAAGTGTTATTCATCAATTAAAAAACTAGATATCTCAACGAAAAACAAGCGTATTTTGTAGTAAAACTAAATAACTCGGTTTTTTGTTGATTTTTACGTTGCTATAACAGGCCTGAAACGATATGGATGCGTTTTATGAAATCTGAACCTTTAATAATTGCATTTGAATCATCATCACCAGAATACGTCAAATTTTCAAACTCGTTTTTCTCGAAACGTCAATTTTCGAGTTATCTAGTTCAAGCATTAAGGGGACGAAATGTTAAGTACTGACATTTACTAGGAAAGCTCACCCCGTATTGTACAATTATGCCTATTCAGGCAATGTTGTACCACGTGCTGAATATGTTCGCGATTTAGGCGTAACCTTCGACTGTATACTGTCTTTCACGAAACACATTGACAATGTTATCGTAGATAGCTTGAAACTTTTTTCTCTTATCAGAAGGTATAGCCGAGACCTTGATGATCCTCACGCAATTCAAGCAATCTACAAAGGACTTGTTAGAAGCAAACTCGATTTCGCAAGTGTCGTTTGGCGGCCTTACTACGTAACTCACATTCAGCGAATCGAAGCAGTCCAGAAAAAATTCGTTAAGTTTGCTATTAGGAATCTCGGATGGAAGAACTACCTCCCTATCACGATTTGTGCTCTCTGGTGAACCTTGACACGATAAACTCACGACACAAGATAAACGACATCGTCTTTTTTACGAACATTTTATCCGAATGCACTGACAGCCAACTTCTTGCTCAAAGATTAATTTTTAACAACAGTCAAGTCACGCTTCGACAACGTAGAACGTTTGACCCTCCTTTCCGATCCAGGAATTATTCGCACAACGAGCTGACTACTCGGTTTATGAATACCTTCAACACACTGCAGCAGATCATCAGTATTGACATGAGTATATCAGTGTTAAGACATAAGTAGAGACAGTGGTAATTCGCGGCAAAAAAATTGAAAATTCGCGGATGACAAAATAGAAAATATTCCAAATTCGCGGTAATATCGCGGTAACCTTTTTCTTCCGCGGATACACAGAGGTGATTTTTTTGGTGGAAACAAGAAACAAATAATTTATTTAATTTATTATACGGTCATTTAAACGTACGATCCATGATTTCTTTGCATTACTGACTATAAGTACATAGTGTGTCAAATTGTCTTCAGCAGCGAAGGAAAAAAATCACCTCTAGCGATTAATGAATACACATAAAACAAGCCTAAGATGCGTTGAAATCGTCGTCATTATGCGAAAAACAAAGTATCGGTGCTGGTGCACTCTCTTTGCTTTCCTCTTTACGATATATTTCTATTCATTAGTGTAAACCACAACACGTGGTTCTCAATGTGCACAACTCGGTATATGAAGTTATTCGTCTCTGTTACACAGAGGGATCAGAACTTGTTATATCCTTATTCATTTGATTCATGAATATGATTTTTTGTCAGAAAAAGAAAGAAAATGACAGTGTATGCCCTCCTACTCTCGTTTAAACTCAACCGCTGCCGAAGTAGTCCCAGTCCCCGCACCACACCTCTGCTGCTGTTCAGGCGACATGATATTCTCCTGTTGCTATCCTCTCTTCCCCTAACTACCGGCCTATGGAGAGACAAACGATCGAATCGCTTCTCAGAGCTGATGTAGTCTAGTCATGTGTTTGTTTTCTCCCAGAAACCTATGCACCACATTATCATTTCATTATGGGTTGAGAGGATTCAAGTTTAGTCACGGCCTGTACACTTCGTGAAGTGTACATGTGATGAATAAACGACGATTGCATCATATTCGTTTCGTTTCCATCACTGGTCTCCAGTCATATTTTAGTATCTACAGTTTCCGGAAATCGATAAGGAAATCCGGAAATCGATTGCTAACCGGAAAAGTCCAGGAAAACGTCCACGATCCGAATACCTAGCAATTTAATAATACCAATCTCACTGTCAGGTATTTTTGAAAATGCTTTTTTGTACTTTGTTCATCTTGCAACTTCGATTCGACTGCACACTCTGGAATTCTGTCATGCAGGTCACAACCGTAAGCGAACCGTCCGAAGACAATTCAACCCAGGCTGACAAATTCGCATTGTAAGAGAGTAGTGGTACTGTTTCATTTCCTTGGTTACGTGGTTGTCATCGAGATGCCCATTAATCTTCAGCTTTGTGTGTACTGCTGGTTACCATGAATTTCGCAGGTTTCAAATTGGTATGTTTCATGATGAACACAAATTGTTGCAGTTTATCATTACTTTCGCGGCATTTCGCGAATTTTTGTAAATTTCGCGGCCGATGCTGGATTTCGCGAAATTCGCGGCTTCCGCGAAATCGCAATTCACCACTGTCCCTAAACATAAGCTTAGTTTATACTTTAAAGGACAACTATATTAGTGTTTTTTGTTTTTCTCATTGTTTGACTAGTATTTTACCAATCTTATACACTGGGATCGCTTTTTACGCGGGTTGTTTTTATGCGTTTTTTCAAACGGGATATTTTTCCAATGACGCGGATTATTTTTACTCGATTCGAAAGATCATTTCACGCGGTATCAAATAAGTTTAGTATAAGTATATCTAATCTAATCTTTTAAATACGGTACAACCAACCGCGTAAAAACCGACCCCAGTGTATTAATATTTTTGTATGTAACTAGCCTGTATAAGTGCAATGTAAAACTTTTTATTAAGAATGGGTAACGGACTTTCAGCCTATATTCAAATACGGTTTCAAAAAAACAGTTAAGTTTCAAGTGATATATATATATATATATATATATATATATATATATATATATATATATATATATATATATATATATATATATATATATATATATATATATATATATATATATATATATATATATATATATATATATATATATATATATATATATATATATATATATATATTTATATATATAAATATATATATATATATATATATATATATATATATATATATATATATATATATATATATATATATATATATATAAGTAATGCTCGAATGGTTACGAGTATTATAAAAAAATATTTATTCACGTTTAAGACCGATTACAATAGAACGCACGCTTAAGACTAACTCGATATTCCTATCGCTAAACCTTTTATTAACTAAATCTACCTAGTCAGCACAACCAATATCGTTCGATGGGTCCTCCACGTTGGTACTCGTTGGTCGTGTCTACGTTGCCTTCCTGGGTTGTTGCTACGCTGGATTCTTCCTGGCTCATCATTTCTACGGTGCATCGATCGTTGCGTCCGATCGATGGGGCAAGTTGGCGTTGGTCGTCTCGATGTAGTTACCCTGGCTGTTGCTACGCTGGTTTCTCCTGGCTCATCAATTCTCTGGCGCATCGGTTGCTCTGGTCGATCGATGCGGCGTGTTGGCATGGTCGGCTGGGCTCGTCTTTTCATAACGTCTCCCCCCATAAGTATCAAGCGTCCTCGTTTGATGTTTAAGGACCTCGGATAATGGCGTCATGGTGTGGACTCCATTGCTTCCGTGCTTAGGCGTATCTTCGTTTGTCTTAGCCGTCCCGTCTATTTCTCCTATATGTTTGGGGGTAAGAAGTTCTGGTAGCTTGGTGTGATTTTCCTTGCTCACCCTCGCATGTATTTTTCTGTAGAAAAATGCAGTGAAGAAACTGATGAAAAATGCAGTGAAGTTACCCGTTTTTGTGTATGGTGTAGAGATATTTGAATCTCGCTGAGTTCTTCTAGGTTCAGGATCCGAAGCATAAAGTTTTCTTCGTCATCTTTTGAGTAAGATGTGTTTTGTAGAGGTTTGCTGTAGATTGGAACCAGATACTCGTCTTGTTGAACTACGTCAAGCCTTCCAGAGAATGTAAGGTTGCGAATTCTAATGGTACAGTTTTCGGTTTCTACAATGGTGGCATCCCGTACCATCTTCGAGTTCCCACAAGAGTCTCTTACTTCAGTGTTTTCGGAGGTATCGATCAGGATAACGCCTTTTACAATTTCATTGACTTGGAATGCTTGTTTCGTCTTTACAAGCGGGCATGTTGGTGTTTGATGGGTTAAAATTTTGTAGATACATTCGTCTTCCACCAAGTTGTTACCCTCGCATATGTCGCATTTTGATGTTTGGGAGTAAATTAGATCGCCATGCTTAGTAACCAGGTTGATATGAGTGTCGATTCGTGTTTCGTTGATTTTCAAGGTATGAAGTTCCAAAAGGTCGTACGTCTTCTCGTCTAGAATTGGTGTCTTGATGAGTATAACTGCTTGTCCTTTGCTGATGCCGATACTAGCTGTGCTGTACTGAAAAATTTCGTCTAAATAATTCAATTTAAGGTTTTGGTTTACAAGTTCATCGAAAATGTACATTTTCTCTTCTACTGAAAGAATATTTTTGTTTAACAAGCCTATTCTAGAAAATTCTATCTGTTCCTCGATGTTCTCTAAAATATGAATAATTTTATCTGTATTCCAAATAAGGTTAATGAATTCTAAATCTGATCTCAAGCCTTGTACTGAATTATATTCTTTTGATATTTTGGAGCTGATTTTTCCAAGTGCATCTGTAATGTTGTTGATTTTGTCTTTAAAAAGTTCATTGATTTGAATTTGTCGGACTTGGTTGCGGACTAATTTGTTTTCTTGTGTTTGCAATTCTCCTAAGCTTTTATGTATGATTTCGAGATCATCATTATCTGGGTTCCCTGCAATGATTTTAATAGCCGTTCCTAGTGCATTTATTAGTGCTCTTTTTGTTCTGTGTGTATTTTAACTCCTAAGTTTTCCGTTGGCTACTTTAATTTTTTCTACAAGAGTTTGTTCTAAGTGTTCAATTGTTTTGAATGACTGGGTAATTTTTTCTATATATTTTACGTTGTCTTCTAGCGACCTAAGATTGATTTTGTGTAATGTCCTGTCATATCCAGTTTTGATCCTTGCTGTTTTGATTTTGAATGCAACCAGTCCATTGCTGTTGGGAATTTCTTTGTATGTGGTAGCATTAATTGTGTGGATGAAAATTATTCTGAAAGGAAAAAGGGATGGTTTAAATGTTTAGTTTTTAATTCGGTTTTTATGGATTTTAATATCGTTTGCATCAGTAAAAGTGAATTCATCATTGGATTTAACAGTTTGGATTTAACGCAATTTTATAAAGGTTTTGATCTTTGGTTTGTCTTTGACCAATTTTTATGTATTTTTTATCATTTATATTTAAAGTTTTTGGTGTTTCATTTTTATCGAATTTATTCTCGTGTGCTTCCTTTCGCTTATTGAGTTCAACTTTTATCGCGGATTGAATTTTATCAAAATTTCTTGCGATTTCCTCGCTATTTGTAATATTTGTTTTGTTAAAGACTACATCGCGTGGTTTTTGATTAATTGCCGAATGAAAAGTATTGTTGTAAATGTCGGTTAAAATATTCATTATTTCGTTTAATGCCAAATCTTTGTACTTCGCGTGTAAAGTTCTGTACAGCTCAATCAATGTTGAGTGAAACCTTTCAACAATGCCATTCGATTCGGAGGAACTAGCGTGATGAACGACTATTCCTAAATCGTTTAGGAATCCGATAAAATCAATGGATTTAAAGGAAGGTTCTTGATCGCACACAATCGTTACAGGTCTTCCAAACTGTCTAATGTGATCCGTTATTGCTTTTTTCATGTCAATAATGGTTCTTGTTTCGAGTGCAATTATATTCGCGAATTTGGAAAATGAATCAATGATTGTGAGCCATTTATGACCTTTCATGAAAAAGACGTCGATATGGATTCTGTCAAAAACAGTTTCACCAAAGGTACTTCTTTGTATCAGTTTTGGAGGTTTTCTGTCATATTTGCTACGTTTGCAAATATCACAGGATGTGATAAAAATTTTCAGCTTCCTTTCAAGCTCGGGAAAGAAGTATTTTTGGAGAATTTGTTTCTTATTTTCCTTTATCCCCCTGTGACCAAATTCGTGGACTTGTTCGATAAGTTCATCTTGCTCGGTATCTAGACGGATGTCTTCTAGCAGCTTCTCTGAAATAAATACTTTGAAAATTTTATTAGTGGAAAAATGTGTTTTATAGGTTTCTTGAATTAATTGTAGCAGTGAAACTGGAGCTTTTATGCAGTTAACTCCTTTGGGGTTCAGATAGTTTTTGAAGATGTTCACAATATCAACCTCTGTATATTGAGGTCTAGCAATTGTATATCTGTGATATTTTGTGAAAACCTCTTCATGAAGATCGGTATCTATATTGCCAATTTTAAAGATCAATTGCGTTTTGAACAGATTAATTGGTCTTTCCGTGCAACTTATAAAGTAGTCATCGCTAGTGTCCGCTGAGTGGACCGTTTCTAAGTCGTCGCTTGAGGTATTAACGTTGACTTCTTCGTTTGTTTCGGTTCTAATTCTTGATAGTGCGTCTGCAATGACGTTCTGTTTGCCCGGTTTATATTCGATTTCATAATCGAATTCTCCTAGGTTTAACTTCCATCTCACTATCTTGTCATTTGTGTTCGTAAGGGAATAGATTAATGGTTTGTGATCTGTCACCAACTTGAATTTTCGTCCGTATAGGTACGGTTTAAAATGCTTTACCGCCCATACAATGGCTAATAGTTCTTTTTCTGTTGTGCTATATCTCTCTTCAGTTTTATTTAATGTCCTTGATGCGTATGCTACTGGACGATCTTTTCCAGGTGTGCCCTGCGAAAGAACAGCTCCAATTGCGTAATCGCTTGCATCGGTTGTCAAAATAAAATCTTTGGAGAAGTCCGGATACATAAGTATCGGGTCCCTTATTAATATTTGTTTACATCTCTGAAAACATTCGTTGATTTCAGGAGTGATTTCGAATTCTTTATCTTTTCTTAACAGGCTCGTCAAAGGCTTTACTAGTTTGGCGAAATCTTTGATGAATCTCCTGTAATATCCTAAGGTTCCGAGGAACTGTCTAACCTCTTTTTCATTCTTAGGTATTGGCCACGATCTGATACTTTTAATTTTATCCTCGTTTGGCCGTACTCCGTCTTCTGAAACGGTGTGTCCTAAAAATTGAACCTCCTTTCTAAAGAATTCGCATTTGTCTAATTGAATTTTTAGTCCAGCGTCTTTAAGTCGTTTTAAAATCATATCCAGATGTTTTTTATGCTCCTGGAGAGAACTAGAGAATATTATTATATCGTCCATATAGACGAAACAACACACTCCGATAAGATCTCTCAAGATACAGTCCATAACGCGTTGGAATGTAGCCGGAGCATTTTTAAGACCGAACGGCATTCTGGTAAATTCGTATTTTCCTGAATTTACTGAGAAAGCGGTCTTTTCGGTATCTTCCCCTGAAAGTTGTATCTGGTGGAATCCGGAAACCAGGTCAACTGTCGAAAAGTAACAGGCTCTTCCCAATTTGTCCAGTATATCTGTGATATCTGGTATTGGGTACTTGTCATTGATCGTTTTTTCGTTCAGTTTTCGATAGTCGATTACCAAACGAAATTTTTTTACACCTGAGGCATCTGCTTTTTTCGGTACGACCCATACCGGGGCAGTGTATGGAGAGATAGACTCCTTAATGATACCATCATTCAGCATTTTCCTCACTTGCTTCTGAATTTCAGCTTCAAATATTTGTGGACATTTATATGACTTTACATGAATTGGTATGTTATCAGTCGTTCGTATGCTATGTTTGATTTTGTGTGTAAAAGTTAGTTTTTCAGATTTTTCATACAAAACGTCTCTATTTTTGTTGATTACTTCTTTAAGAGCATCTTTTTCTAGTTCATTCATGTGTTTGTCTCGAATGTTGTAGTTGATTTTCTTCGATGCGATGTCTGCATCAGGTAACTTGATAATTTCACATTTTTCAGTTTTAGCTTGAAGTTGGTTTATGTTGATTTCTATTGGGGACTTGGTATGATTTTGCACTGCTATGAAGGCTAAATTATTCTCACTCTTATAGAGACCTGGTAATATGGTGAAGTTTTCGTGGTGCTTTTCTTCTTTAATGAGAAAATCTCCGTCTTTTTTTTTTTTAATCTTTACAAATTGAAATTCCTGTTCTGTTATATTTATTCTGTGATTATCTGGGAATCTCTTTTTCATCTGAATGGTCTTTCTCCCGATTTTTAATGTGTTTTTGCGAATGTCAATTTGAGCGTTCAAGTCTCTTAACGACTCATAACCAATCAATCCATCAAAGAAGTTGTGAAATTTGAAGATGAAAAACTTCAATTTCTTGTTGATTTGAAACGGGTCGAAAGAGGCCGATCTGTTTATTGAGTGGGTTCCTTTTATGTTCGTCACCTTAATTCCCGTTTCGGTTTTGCAGTTTTCTATATTGACGTGGTCTGGTGAAAGATAGTTTTTGTTCGCACCTGTATCGACCAAAAATTCATTTCACCTTTCGACGTTGGAATTGTAATATAGGGTATGAAGTTGTTGTTATTCGTTACCTTTTTGCAACATTCATATATATATATATATATATATATATATATATATATATATATATATATATATATATATATATATATATATATATATATATATATATATATATATATATATATATATATATATATATTTATATATATATATATATATATATATATATATATATATATATATATATATATATATATATATATATATATATATATATATATATATATATATATATATATATATATATATATATATATATATATATATATATATATATATATATATATATATATATATATATATATATATAAATATATATACGTTATGAAAAGACGAGCCCAGCCGACCATGCCAACACGCCGCATCGATCGACCACAGCAACCGATGCGCCAGGGAATTGATGAGCCAGGAGAAACCAGCGTAGCAACAGCCAGGGTAACTACATCGAGACGACCAACGCCAACTTGCCCCATCGATCGGACGCAACGATCGATGCACCGTAGAAATGATGAGCCAGGAAGAATCCAGCGTAGCAACAACCCAGGAAGGCAACGTAGACACGACCAACGAGTACCAACGTGGAGGACCCATCGAACGATATTGGTTGTGCTGACTAGGTAGATTTAGTTAATAAAAGGTTTAGCGATAGGAATATCGAGTTAGTCTTAAGCGTGCGTTCTATTGTAATC